>NW_018230098.1:259883-260857 GCF_001263595.1 Phalaenopsis equestris | reverse complement strand
GTGAGAAAGGGGCTTGGAAAGTAAAGAATGGAGTTAAAGTCAACTTTCCCCTTTTGTATGTTAAATGTAGTATCTAAGGCCTGACATTATTTTATTTCTGGGAGGATGATTCCAACAAACTATCAAAGTAGAGCCATCCAGGATAGAGCCATCCTGAACTACTATATTTAGCAAGTGATGGATATAAATGTAGGCTCTATCATTTTTATGAACACTTGATCTATTGCTCTAGGAGAGACCACAGATGGATTGGCACACCCTACTCTTATTTATACACATTTATACACTTTGTGAGTTGATTTCATACCTGATGAGGAGAGGATTGAGCCTCAGAGACTGATTGGGCCTGCAAACATTAAGACTTATGAGTCCCATGTTGAATGTTGATTGAATATCTGGAAGTAAGGTCAGGGATATTCCTTTTACTTCTAGGACCCCTACTTTTAGTGTGCCTACTTCAAGTGACCCCAATAATAGGGAGTTATTGGACCAGATGATGATTCAACTGGGAGGTATTTTGAGGATGGATCATAGGATGCAGAAAATGGAGGCCAAAAATGCGCATGCAGATGATCTGATTTGCCAGAAGTTTGAATAAGACGCTGCTTATGATAATGCTTTAGTGAAATACCTGAGGGGTGATCACACAGTTCGGTTCCTTATTCACCCTGTTTATACTCTATATCAACAACATAAGTTAGATGTTAATGATGAAGAAGATGATGACTGGTGATCTTTTTGTTTGTTTGTTTGCTTGTGTTGTACTTTATGATTGTATTATTTATTTTGTGATATTTTTGAGACTCTGTTGCTATGTTGTAATATGTAAAATTGTTTTCATTTTTAGAATTTAGTTTAGTTATGTTGTTAGTTTCAACACTTTGTTATATGTATTGTAATTAACTCTTTCTCAGCAAATTTTATATATATTATGTGCAATTTAATGTTTTAAGCCTTGTAGTTTTTCATATTAG
>NW_018230098.1:258497-259750 GCF_001263595.1 Phalaenopsis equestris | reverse complement strand
TGAAAAAAAATTTAGGTGGGGGGGGGGGGGGGGAATTATTTTAAAAAAAGAAAAGAGAGAACTTAATTTTATTTGTCCTCACTTAACTATATTTACAAAAAATTTAAATTTAACATGACCTTTGATATTAGGGGTTAACTTTTGATAACTACATTTATGTTTATAAATGTATAGTAAATTTAAGTAAAAAGTTTTAATAATGAATGTTAATTCTAGAGACTAAGATATTTGGTAAAAGAGAACAAGACTATGTTTTTCTATTTTAAGTAAAGAAATTTGTGTTTTTGAAGTATTCAAAATCTTAAAAGATTCATGTAAAAAGAGAAGAATTAGACTTTATGTAATTTTTAAGTTAATATAAATTTGTTAAGTGAAGGAATGTAAAAAGTTTTTAAATTTAAGAAGAGGATAGTGAAGTTCCCAAATATAGTAATCATCACGTACATAAAAAAAAGAAGAAGAAAGAAAAGAAAAAATGGGATTAAAAATGATCCTGAAAGGTAAAGAAAAAAAGAAAAAAATATGTGGGGAGAAGCTTGAGGAGATGTCTAATTAAAAATTGGCTTCGTTAGAATCAACTTAAGAAAAAAGACTTGGACACATTTTCTAAACTTTTTATTTGAGTATTAGCTTAATGATTAATAAAGTTTTATGAAGTTATTTTTTATATGAATTTTCTTAGTGACTTTAATATGACAAATTGAATTTGAAAGAAATAGAGGATCAAAAATCTTAGACTTAATTATTGAATATCCTAACACCTTTAATATTAACTGGAGTTGTTTTGAATTTTTTTTAAGTTATACTATTATGTTTAGAGAACTTAAATATGGAAGTCTAGAAATTAAATTATTTGTCATAAGTCATATTTTTATGTAGTAGAGGAGTTACTTGAGGACAAGTAACATATAAGTGTGGGGGATTTTAATACACCGAAATTATATGTATTTTTAGACCCATATTTTATACTTATTTTTGGTGATATTGAATCTTAATGGAAGGTATTTTGATGTTTTCTTGCAGGTTGTTGATTTTTAGGACTTAAAGCAAAAAAGAAGCGAAAAGGATGAAATTTGGAGTCAAAATGACATTTTTGAAGAAGTAATCAGCGCCGACCGCGCAGAACAACAGAACAGTTGAAATTTTTACTCTGCGCCGACGACGCCAAAGGCAGTTCAGCCCCCATTTCTAGAATGTTCAATGTATTTGGATGATTTTTTAAGAGTTTTTGGAGGCACCTCTTGGAGAACCGA
>NW_018230098.1:241388-257979 GCF_001263595.1 Phalaenopsis equestris | reverse complement strand
ATTGAATTGTTAAAATATGTTGTGAAACATATGATCCGGGAAATGGAGTATGAGTTCTACAACAGAGTGAGGATCACATTTGATTTCATGGAGGAGAAATTTGTTCATAGAATTAAGTGCAAAAAAAAAAGAAAATATTCTTTGTTAGGTGTAGAATTGCAGAATCTTTAGGGTGACAGATTAAAATCCCCAATTTGGTCTTAGTATTTAAAAACTAAAGCGAGAGTTAGCCTTTAGGTGAAGGGAAGTGAGAGCTCTGGAGTGGGAGCCGATATCCTCCTAGCCTAGCCACAGATTTAAGGGACTAAACCTAGGATTAGCTAATGATTTTCTTATGCATTGTATCAGGGTAGAAATTTATAATTGCTCATATTTGGCACAATACATATTATAAACATTTATCTCATCTCATCTCACCATAACCTCATTGTAGTGGGAATGATATTTTTTCACATAAGAAATCTTCATTACATAAACATAGTTAGTAATTAGTATTTACTTTGTAAACTTTGCATTTCTGTTTTGCTAATAGTTAAGTACTTTAGTATTGATAACATGCCAACATTCGAAATTAGTGACAGTGATTTCATTTGATTTTCTGTAAATTTCCTAGTAAAATTTATCATTACCAATTTACACATTCCCCGTGGGATCAATATTTGGGGCTTGAATAGAAAGTCATTTATTACTTGATAATGATACGTATATTTGTGTTTGTGTAGATACGTATATTTGTGTAGAATCTAATTATTAATTTCCTATAATTATATATATTTTACACAACTTACTTTTCATACAAGGATCAAATTTTTGGCGTGTTGTGGTGTCAACTTCATAAATCCTTACATTTAAAAAAAAGGGATCACCTGCTTAGTAGGTGATCAATGGGATTTTCTTTCATTGTATGCAGAGACGATTTCTGAAGTAGAACATCTCCTTGAAGACCTGTAGAGGTGCCATAATTTTGATGAGGCAACGTCAACATCATTTGAAAATGTATCGACTTGTTTCCTTTATGCAATTTTTGTTGGTTTTTATAGCATTTCAATCACCTAATATGACATCTGTACACGGTAAAAATGTGTTTATCTCTACATATTTATTTTGTTTGATGCAATAAAATTTCTAAAATTGATTATGAGGTTGTCTTTGCATTCTTCTGAGTTGTCGTTGCCCCTCTTCTAAGATGTTTTTGCCCCTTCTAAGGTACCGCTAAAAAAGCTTGAGTTTTTCTAGGTTGCTTCGTTAGAATGTTCTTGCTCGATGACAACAATTTGTTGTTGAATAATTCAGTTGTAATCCACAAAGGATGGAAGACTTGTCTAAGGTTTTATAACTGAAGATGCTAAACGGTTTTAACATGTATTAGGGCAGAGTCGAAAAGAGATTCCATTAAGGATGCGAGACCTGTCCTAGGTTATATAGCTAGAGCATTTGCTCGACGACATTAACTTGTGATGGAAAAAATCATATGAAATCCACTGATGATGGTTGACTTATCCGAGGTTATTAGCCGAAGCTTTTTCTTGATGACTATATCTTATTTTGGAAGAGGTCAAAGGAAATCCACATGGGATTTTTTATCTGTCCAAGGCTATTAAATAAGAGGTCGAAGGAAATCTACCTAGGATCCATGGCTCTTAATAGAAACTTCTACAAGATGACTGAGTATGTGATGGAAGAGGTTGAAGGAAATCCACCAAGAATTTTTTACACATCTGAGGATGTTAGCCAAAGCTTCTGCTTAATGATTGTAGCCTATTATGGAAGATGATGAATCAAGTCCCCTTAGGATCAATTAAGCTCGAAATAAGGTGTCAGAGATTCTTTGAGTTTCTTGAGACTGAGTGTATGTGACAATGGATTGTATTTTCTCTTTGAAATATTATTGTAACCATACTCTAACATGATATTTGGAAACTTGTTAGTTGTTGCTTTTAACTTTGTTGCCCCATGACATGGTGTTTTTACACTAGCTTTTAAGTCAACCCATCTTTTGAATCTTAAAGAGATCAGTTTCCTAATACAACTGAGAAAGGACCTCAGTACAATAAGGGTGCTAAGAGAGTGTTATTTGTGAAGTTGTCCCCCCAACCTGGAGGTTATTCTTGAAGACTTGATGTATGAATGAAGTGTAGGATGACTACCCCATTACGTTCATGCCCAAGATGTTAACATGAACAACTTTTTGAGACCATAATGAAGGATGCCCCCAAGCCTAGAGGAAGTTTTTATAAACTTGATATCTGAATGAGATGCAGCAAGATTACCCCACCACAATCATGCCAGGGACATTGATGTGAATAGCCTTTCAAGATTGCAGTGAAGGTTTCCTCCCTACTATATCGCAAAATAAACATCACACAGAGGGTAATCAACTTTAAATGAGGAAAGACACTTAGAGGGGAGAAAAATGCGGCTTGTTAAGCAAGCACTGTGCACTCCACTATAAAGTTAGTAAATACATGTGATTTAATGTTTGATCATGGTTGGTAGCTGATACACCTAAAATATATAGTGTTTTTGTTACACATTTTTATACCTATTTTTGAGATATTGCGCTTTAATGAAAGGTAGTTGTGTGTTTTTCTTATAGGTACAATGTACTTGTGTGTTTTTCTTATAGGTACAATCAAATGAATGAAAAATGCTAAAAAAAGTGAAAAAGGGTCAAATTTGGAGCAAAAATGAAGAAATGTGCAAAAATAAACTGGGGTGGCTAAGCTCCACGTACTTCGCGCTTAAGCGCCAAAGTTAATTACTTGAAGAAAAATTAATTGGAGCGGAATTTTGAAGAGGTGTTTGAAGCAAACCTTGATAAAAATGTGGTAAAAAGCCCATAGACACAAAAATTCATTCAATTGACTTTTAAGGAGACAACTTTTAGAAGATTCATTGAATGGAATTCATTGAATGGAGACACCTTTCATTGAATGGAGACACCTTTCTGAAGAGACACCAAGACACCTCTTGGATTTTTATAAGAAAATACTTAGATTTTCCAAAAGAAGGGGCCAACAAGCAACCACCAAAATTTACAACTGTTGCCGCCGCTGGGCACCTTTACTTTATTTTATTTTATTTTGAGTGTTAATTTGTATTGTGAGAGAATGAAGAGAATTCAAAAGAACTTCAAGACATTTGGTGGAGAGAATTTGAGATAAGTGTTTATCTTTATGACTACACTTGGTTTTTAATTTAGATTTCTTGTTTGTGTGCATGATTTCTACTTTTAAACTCATGTGTGGTTATGTTTTCTCTATGGATTTTAAGTAATTTTCTTTATCTTTTTCCTTAAAATGATAAGTAATAAAATATTTAAAATGTTGGAAGAAGTTGTGATGATTCAAGACCTTGCACTTCATTTACTTCTTGATTTGGCCAATTAAGATGGTAAAACCTGTTGTGAGAACATGTAAGATCCGAGATGGTATTGTCTCAATCAAGAAATGGTTGGAATCATATATTGATTTCATGAATGAGAATGTAGTTCATGGGGTTGAGTGCAAATAAATAGAGAAATATATTTTTGAGGGTGTAGAATTAGAATACTTTAGAGTGACAGACTAAAGCCCTCAATTTGATTTATAATTTTAGATTTTGATACGAGATGTTAGCCCCCAGGTGGAGGGAGAAGAGGGAACTCTAGAGTGAGAGCTAGTATCTTCCTTGCCTAGTCGGTCTTCAAAGTTATTCAAACTATAGAGTAACCAATGTTCTTTATAACATTTTTAGTAAGGGTAAAGATTATTATTGCTTCTATTTGACACAACACATTTAACATACTTCCACAACTGAATTTATATGTTTACCACTCATTCATGATAAGGAAAAAATATATTTTACTTATATTGCCTTCATCTTCTAAGTATTTTAGTTAAGTTAATTAGTTGCTTACTTTATTTTCAATTATATAAAAATTACAAGAAAAATTGAACTTTTATTCCTATTATAACATTTCATGTTTGAGTAAGAATATAAATTGTCAAGTATTTTGTTATCTAAAACTAATCCTTCCTGTGGATTCAATATTTGAGACTTATTTGAGACTTAATCAAAAAGTTTTATATTACTTGATAACGATACATATACTTGCATAATATCCCATATTGAAATGCTATAAATATAATCGCATACATTGCATTTTACATCTCTATATATATAGAAAGTCAGGATCAGTAGCGGATTTGAAACCCTCCCAACTCTACTGACCATTTAATTAATCTTTTTGCAGCTTCTGAATTTTGTAGGATATTAAAATGCGATGTATTGAGCAGTGTATACTTCTACTTGGGTAATGCTCACTTTGTTGACTTTTATTATGGGGAAGGATGTCACAATTCCTTTGACGTTTGTGGTTTCTCTGCTGTGAGGATTGATTGGTGCTTTCCAACATTTTCTTGCGCTTTCCCCTAAATTGCTTGAATTGCTTTTTGTGTGCACTAATAGCATTGTGTGCAGTGATTTTGACCTCAACATGGTGGATAAGGTCTGAGTGGCCTATCTCTTGCATCAGTGAAAAGTTAAAAGGTCTTTGGTGGAGCGCCAAGAGGAAGACCCTCTAAAAAAACTCAAAATCCACTCTAAGAATCTGAAGGGCTCCAGTGGAGAATCTGCCAAAGTAATACTTGAGCAACTCTCCCTTATTTTGACAGATTGTCAAGAGATGGGATGAATCATTGATGATTTTTTGGTTCACCATGAACTGCTCCACAAATAGTCAGGAAAGCTTATTAAAGGTGTTGATAGTGCCTGACAAAATAGTGTAGAACCAAGTGTGAGCTTGACCCTTGTGAGTGGTCAAGACTACTTGACATAAAATCACATCAGATGCCCATTAAATGTGCATGATGGTTCAATAGTGGTCAACATGCTCATAATGTTCGGGAGTTTGAAGCATATTTGGATTGGGTGCTGGAAAACCACCTCCACTAAAGAAGAGGATTATTAGAAATTTAGGCGAGTGGGGAAGCAATCCCTATTCCTTAGAGGGAACACTTCTTGGACAAGGTTTTGTAGAACATCATTAGGAACGAGAGCAAGGTGCGATGGTGCTAGGCGTGCCACGTGAAATAGATGAGTAAAATTTACAGTTTCCATAAGGTTAGCATCTCAATTTGATAGGGGAAAGGTTTCCTCATAGTAAAATGACCCAACACGAGTATTTTCGAGCTGCACATTTCAGGTCAACTGCTGAATTGGTGGCAAGTAAGCTCCATCAAATAGTGGTTGTCGAGCCCGCGTAGATGCTGTAGAATCTCCTGTTGAGATTCCCTTACCCTGCTTACTTGATTTTCCAGAAAAGGAATTGATGCCCCTTTGCTTGTAGGGTAATGCCTTCCAAGGTGGGAAGATGCCGAGGCTTGATGCCCTTGACTCTGTGGCTGACCTCTAGAATGATAGGTGTTGGAGTGGGATGCTATGTGATTGCAAGTGTTGCGTTTGGTGACTATGCAACAAGTTTCACAAGTACTTTAGTGGTGTGATTGCACGCTTCTCACAGACGACGCCAAATTAATCAATGCAAGAAAATTCACGATGGTGAAGTGTTTGATCAACATATTATCATTGCACGAGAATCGAATATACACTTGGATAATATAATGATGGGCAGAAACATCAGAAGATTTTTACATGAAAAACCTAGAAAAGAGAAAGATAATGAGGTTTGACCAATTTGAAGAAATTCACTATAAGTTGGTAATTACATATATAACCTTTGTCCCAATAGTGGGAAAGAAAGAGTTACATAGTCTCTGAGGCTAGAATGTCGGTGCACATATCAACTTGTTGCCTCGCGGTAGGGAGCCGACGATCGCAGCACCCCATGGCGGCAGTGGCGACTAGAGGTGATTGTGACTAAAGATGGAGGCGACGTCAGCCGGAAGAGACGATGGTGGGGAGCCGGAAGAGGCAGCGGTGGCCACAGGAGGCGTTGGCTGTATCGCCGGTGTAGAAGTGATGTTGGACTTCAACTTCTTTTTTAAGTTTCAGTCTTATTCAGGTTTCAAGCTCTAGGGCACCCGGTTGTAATTAATGAAAGAATCCGAATCACTCTGATCGAACGACGCTACGAGATTCCCTCGATCATACTGTATTTGATGAACATTTGAATGTCTTAACAAAAATTGAACGATCTTAAGCTCATTAAATTTGTTTTTCTAAGACACTCGAGGCAACTATAAGCTCAATAGATTTGACATTCATTTGTCTTTTTAAATATGTTCGAGAAGCTTCTACAAGTGGTTTAATGACTTGATCGGGTTTTGATTTGGTTTGGATTGGACCAATTTTGGTAGCATTGGGCCCGTCTCGTCAAACCGATTAGTTTAACTGTAAGTTTTCTAAAAATAAAGTCGTGGATGACATTTAACTTAAATTTAAATGTCTCTTACTCAAACTATCGTTCTGAGATATGAGTCATGCTTCTTGATTCATGCCATATGATAATTTTATTGATGTCATAGAAACTATATTTTAAAAATGAAAATAACTTTTCATGCATAAGTTTATGAGAACAAAGTATTTTGAATGTAAATATCAGATATGAGGTGTTAAATCTATAAATACATCAGTATTATGTATCTAAATTTACGCAATTCATTTTCTTATATTTAGTTTTCATTTATAATACTTTCACTGTTCTGCGTACCAAGCCCCGGGCTCAAGATTTTATAATTGGGGCAACTATACAGAGCACCCGTTGAGTTTTAAATGCAGGAGTAACTATTTTAAGATATTTCAAATATCTTTAAAATTATTTTGATAATTTTAAATATTTTTCATATGATAAATTTATGTATGAAAATATGTATTTAATTTTTTAAACATAAATGATAGTGATTGTTTGGAAAAAATATTACATCAGAATTCTGCACGTAGAGTTACGTGCGAAAACCAATTAAATCACGCCACAAGGAAATATTCTCGGTAACACAAGTAACACCGGGAAATATTCCCCCGTGTTATTCATGTGTTATTGTATGTTATTCATGTGTCATTGTGTTCTAGGAATATTCCTGGTGTTAAAATAACACAATAACACATTAATAATACTTGAATAACACACAATAACACTTGAATAATATGGGAGAAATATTCCTCTGTGTTACCGGACCGGTTTTTTTTTCTCACCTTCACGTGCGGCATGATTTCATTACGTGCGGAGTCCTGATGTAATATTTTTTTGAACGTTTGTATGTGATTTTTGAAATTTGATGCACTGAATTCAAATATTAAAATTTGGGGTTTGGAATGCAAATACGGATAATGTTCGTATCGCATTTCTGTAAAATCAAAATTTATCGCTGGGCAGCCCGTTAAAAACGCCAAAATTAAACCGTTTGCCTTCCGAAGTATTAAATACCGAAAACCGTCCGGCCGATTTCTCCATTTATACCTTGGGGTCCGCTGCTATTACTCTTCCCGGAGCAATTGACTGAGCCATCTCTTACGCTCCTCGTCTTGAATTTTCGACGACTAGATCTCCTGTTTTTTACGTACGTCTCCTGCCATTTTAAACTGTTACCCATCAAATCTTCTTCGGTAACATCGATTTTTCCGGGAATTTCAGTTGATTGTATGGTTATTTCCGATTTCTCGTAGAAATCAGGAGCGAAGACTCGAGGGCACGGTCTTGGAGTTGGAGAGAGTGAAACGGTGGTTTTTGTGCGAGTTATATCGCTTCTGTGCGGGCTAAAAGGATTGCATTTCTGAGAAGAGATGGGGTTTATATCGGGATTCGTGATGGGGACTTTGGTGGGGATTGCACTGGTCGCTGGCTGGAGCCGCATGATGATGCACCGGAGCACCAAGAGGATAAGTAAGGTCAGCGAAAACACCGTTTGTAATTTTTAGATTTTTTTTCTGATGTTTGAACTTTGGCAATGTTAGATGTTAGTAGTTGTTATTTGCCTCTAATTTGCAAGGACGGCGGTTGTTATCGTATCTATCGGTTTTGGTGTGTGGTTGGGGCACGGATTACTCTAAAACAAGAATGCCTAAAATTTATGTGTACTTTGCTGTTTACAATCAAGTAGAGGAGAAGCCATATGCCTTGTGATGCCTCCTGTGGTATCTTTATGGCTTCGACGCTTTATGCACTTTCGATCGCTCCCTCTCTTCCCTGATTCTTGTTCTTAGGTTAATCTCTATTTTTGCAAGTCACCTGATCCCAAATATTGAAATATTGAGGTGAGGGACATTTTTATGTATTTGAGTGCGTTTATATGTTACTTAGGTTTATAATGAAAATTTATATTTTGTATTTGTTGAATTCTTTTAAGACGCAGGGTCTGTACGGTTCTTGAGTTCATATAACCCGGTAAAGACCCTGTATTTAGGAGGAAGGTGCAAAGAAAGGTGATACAAGGATTTCTGCTTCCCTGTAATGTGTGTGTGTGAGAGAGAGAGAGAGAGAGAGAGAGAGAGAGTGTGTCAAACCCTTTTGGAGATCCTTGAAAGAGGAAAAAAGGAAGGAATCCCTCTACGAGCCCTTCTCACCTCTTTTTATTTATAAGAGAAAAAAATATAAAATTATATTCCGCAAGATACAACATCTGTCTGATTTATCTCAGTGAAAAGATTGAGATGCGGGTGTCAGGTGGTGCCATAAGGGAAGATTGACACATATCCTTATGTGTATGATGTTATTCCCCAATGGTTTGTGTTGATTCGACTATATTAACAAGTAGAAACCACATTATTAGGTGTGCTCAGTTCGACCACATCGGTAGGTTGGCTCAATTCGAACATTTAGACATGTAGGCTCAGTTCGACCATTACGGTAGGTGGGCTCAGTTCGACCACTCCGATAGGTTGGATTAGTTCGACCAATTCTTTACTTGGTTCAGTTTGAACCAATTTGAGGCTCAGTTCAAAAATAACTGTACCTTCGGATATGGGCCTCTAGAGCCCATAAGGTTTATTTATGAAGTATTCCTGAAAAGCCTTGTTAGATTATATGACTGTATTTGGAGATATTGTATATATGCCACGTTAGCCTATTAGTTGAGGGCTTAGTCTTTCAAACAAGATGGCCATGGGTTCAAAGCCTTGCATATTCAGTACATGTATGTGTTTGTGACTGATTCACTCAAATTTAAAAAAAAAATGATTTATATTTTGTGCCGGTGCAAAATACATGATTCTCATGTCAATTAATTTTGGTTAACGGCAGTGGAAGTGATCTGTAGACATGCAAATTATGTTTTATTATTAAATCAGACAATCTACCTCTATCTCAAGTCCATGTGTGTATACAAGTAAGCCTCAGTTTGTTTCATTCTTTTTTTACACAGTAGAAATCTATATTGCAAACAAATAAAAATATTTTACATGAAAGTTTTGTTAAATTTTATCAATGATGTGGCTATATTGATTTTCTCTTTTTAAAATTTCGGTTTCTGATTTGCCATCAGAAAAAGTGCCAGTGAAATATAAATGTATCATGTGAATCTTGTTTTATTATTCATCAGAAACTGTCTCTTTTGATCCGCATGAGTAGAGAAGTAATGAACATTTAGTTTTACAGTTTATTCCCAGAATGAATATCTGTTTTGCAAATATATAGTAGTTTTTTAATATGAAAATGAAATTTCAATGTTTTCAATGGATCTAGCTTATTAAAATTTTTTTTTTCTTGCGTATGATTTGGCATAAAAGAGTGATGTTGGATATAATCAGGTGTGCTTGAACGTTATGTCCTGCAGTCTCTTCTTTAGGAAGAAATAAGTAGTGGGCAAAATCTGATCTTTATTATGTGTTGGAAATTTTAATGCAAAGCTAACCACAGTAATAGACTAATCAGGTAATTAAGGTAAGTAAGAACATATATACGTAAAAATATTTAATTTTAGTTGACAGTTGGTTTTCTGATATTTCTTGGTTGGTATAAAGTACATGCAATATTTATTTCTACCTTTATGAGTAATGTATGATAGATGATATTTAATGACTGCATTTTAAACATAAAGATGCATTAGGAAAGATAGCACGAGCATGTTTATCTGTGATTTATATTACAATTAGTTTCTAGGTGTACCACGTTATCAAATATTTTTCTCTACTTGAATGATGAACTTCTATAAAATAGCTTATTCTGGTTTTCTTGTTCAGGCAGTTGATATAAAAATTTTGGGATCTCTTAATAGGGATGACTTGAGAAAACTCTGTGGCGATAAGTTTCCTGAATGGATATCATTTCCTGCATTTGAGCAGGTACTTTGTAACAAGAACTCAACTTTATACCATTGTTATGCATGGTTGCAATTCCATGCGTGTTACTCAAAATTTAATGGCAGTTTAATTTGTATTCATCTTTTGTTAAATTATTATGTCTTTCTTTATCGGTACTTCAATTTCATTTTTTTCTTTGTTAATTATTTGTTACATGGAATGGGCAATGGTTGTAGACCCTTACATTGCCTTCACTTTTGTCTCTTGTGCTAAATGGCGTGAGAAGAAGTTAAATTAGGAGCCATTGAAAAGTTTCAATTATTGGTATGGACACCATTGGGTTTGGAATATGAACCAAGTTATCAAAAGTTTCAATTATTGGTATGGACACCATTGGTTTGGAATATGAACCAAGTTATCTTTTTTTTTTTGTCTTGATTTTTATTGAAAATAAGTTGATTGAAAATAGCCTTAGGTGGTTTGGACTTTCATAATGAAGGGCAGCAAATATTTTTGTTAAATAAGTGATAAACTTAGTGTCAGATGATTAGGAAGAAAATGTTAGACCTAATTAAATGGAGAGAAACTATTCAAAATGAGTTTTGGAAAATTGGCTTCACGCCTAAAATGACACTTAACAAGAATAAAAGGAAAATGATGATGACCCCAACTGGTTGGGTTAAGGCTAAGGATGATGATAATGATTGCCAGAGTTGTTGTCACTGCAAATTTGATGAAAATATGTTTGAAAATTTTTAATTAAAGATTCTAAACATATTCTCAATAAGATTTAAATGGAAGAGGCAGTCCTTTGACGTAACCCAGAGGCTGATTTAGGTAATTTAATTGGCAATTGTTTCTTGTATCCACTGATTACCTTACATATCTATTTTTTAAGTTTCTTAGGGATTTAGTTTTTATAATTTAGATAATAATTTAAATTTTTATGTTGGTTTATTTATCCTTTTCTTTCCAATGATTTCATTATGTCTTGTTCCATGCAGGTGAAGTGGCTAAATAAACAGCTGAGCAAACTATGGCCATTTATTGCTGAAGTATGCTTTAATTCCTTCTGCAGAATTTTCATGAAGTTAAATTAAGTTCGAGGAGATGATAAATTTCTTGGAGGGTTTACAATATCAACATGCATTCTGTAATCTAAGACAATTTGTAGCCGTCACTATTTAATTTCATTAATTGATATACTTTCATCACTTTCCTTTAGTTTGTCACGTCTTATTCCCATGCATTATACCATGCTTGCTTGTAATCATTGTTATTGGAACAAACTTTTCTATTTTTTAATCCTAAAGAAATGTTGGAACGTAGGAATGAATTTGATCTTCAACATTGAGCCCTTAGCTGTGTGAAGATGTGCTTGATATAATTTCTTTGTGACGATCATTGGACATCGAGATTATACTTCTATTTAACTTTTTAAATCTGTGAAAATTCTTCAAAACTAAACATTTTGTGCAATTTTTTGTAATTCTTGGCACTTGCTCATTTTATTTATTCATTTATATCTTAACCTGTTGGATATATTCCTATATATTTTACTTCATCATGGGATATTGGCATAGACTTTAATACTTGATGAAGTATTTTAATGTTCAGTCTTCACATTTGGCCTTTATGGTGATCTTTTCTGTTTATGTTCCTTGATTAGGCTGCCACTGTTGTTGTTAAAGATTCTGTTGAACCGCTACTCGATGACTATCGTCCTCCAGGAATAACCTCATTGAGGTTCAGCAAATTTTCTCTTGGAACCGTGCCACCCAAGATTGAAGGTTTGTGCTTTTGTCAATATTTAAATGTGCTTCTCTGTGATAATATCAGTTGATTAATCTTCTACTTTGTAGATGACACTGTTGTTTGATAATGAGCTGTGAGGGAATGAGTTATATGTGATCATCACTTAAGAGTCCTCATTGGTGCAGAATCCACCCTTCAGTTGTATGATCCTCTAGTATTAGTTCATCAGATAATAGAAAACTTCAATCATGCTATTGATATTTTGAAAATTTTATGAGATAATAATTCACACAGATTATGATAGTCATGCAACTTGGTATTGTGCAAACCAAAGAATTATAGTTACTTTTTTGCTCTAGTTATAAGTTTTTCTGGTTGCTTCATAAAGGGCTTATTTACTTTGGTATAGTTTTTGCGTCAATAATCAGATGACCATCAGGCCAATCAAAGTCATCTTCTAATTTAAAATTTGGGAAGAGGCTTGAACTTATTACAAGTGCTTCATTTGGTGAAAATATGCTGATGGGGCTGATGCAATGGTAAGTTGCAATTTTAATGTGAGCTATTTGCGTAGCATTTTTAGAACCTCTTTCCTAATTCGAGCATGCACATGTCCAAACAAAAAAGTTCACTAATCTAGAGATCAGATGAGGACCTAATTTCTTTCATTTTGCAATCTTCATGTTCGTAACCAAGTGAAACATCATATTAGAGAAAGCCTTATTTTAGTTATTCAACGGACTATGCTATGGTAATCTGCAGACATGTTGTTTATGTAGCGTACTGTGCATAATATCTATGAAATGCAACCCACCCTTCAACAAATAATGGCCTTTCATTTCCCTCTCTATCATTTACTTCATTTTCTTTTGGTCATTTAACTTTTCATCTGTTTCCATCCGTCAGTGTATAGCACTACTCTTCTTCCTTGTCCTTTTTGTGCTTTGTGGAACCTCTTTATTTAAGAAGTTCCTTAAGAAAAAATCTTGTTTGTGAACTATTAAGAGGCCAAAATTTTCATGAATGAAAAATATAGTATGAGGGCAGGCTATTAATCCTTTTGTTATGAGAGTATTCATTGTTTCTCAACAGCTTGGGTTTAAAGGCAAGTGATCTATAAAAAATTGAAAGTTGATAAATATTAAATGGTACATTATCACTTTATTTGGTTTGCTAAAAAGAAAAGTGAGATGAAGTATCGTCTCCTTTCATTTTTTCAGCTTTTAGTGGTAACTGCACATGCCTTTGGTGATCTTTTGTGTTGTTTAGATTGCTTCTAGTGGGGGTTTTCATATAGAATTGGTTTGTGTTTGATATGAGAAATGCTTTTCATCATCTATGAAAGCAATAGTTAATGAGTTGGTCTTCATATTGTACCATCCGAGTGTTGACCTCATTTTTGAGGTCATTTCCTTTTCTAGGGTCTTAGGATATAGCTCTAGGAGTTCCTATTGACCGTCTTAGAAAACTAGAATTGAGACTCACCATTCTAGAAATTCTAGCCAATTCTTATTTTCTTTTGATGTCTAGCATTTTTGGCACAAGACCATCGTCTTATGAACGAGCGGTTATGGGCTATTTTGCGAAAATTCAAGGGAAATGTTCCAAATAGGACTTCAAGCCTTAGGAAGACATCGTCACGACTCTTTTTCGTCACATATACACATCAAATACACAAAGTTCACAAAATTGCACGAAATCGGACTTCAATTAAGCCCAAAGAACGGGTGAAAATGCGAACTTCTTCGGATGACCTCCGACGACAAATTGGACCGCGCCAACGCGTCCGGGATACCCATTTTGGTAGGAAAGTACACTCATATTGCCATATTTTCGACACGAGAAAATTGGCACCCAAATCGATGAATTCGTCAAAACGACTTCTGACGGCGAAACGGACTGCGCCCGAACGTCCGGAATGTCGAAATTACCTAAAATGGGTATCCAATTTGCAATTATTTCACACGAATTAAAACGTGCAAATCAAATTTTTACTTTAAAAAATTAAGTATTTTCATACTTATTCTTTTTAATTATATAATATTTATAAAACCCTAATATCTATTTCCCATTCTCCTGGCACGATTAAATCCTCCATCTTGCGCTCGGCTCGATCCCGCGATCGCTCCTCGCCCGTGCCCTAGCTCCACGATCCGCGGCTCTCCTTGCCAATCTCGCTCGACTGCCTTCTCGCGGCATTCCGCGGTCCATTCACGCACGCGGCCTCCTCGAGTTCCTCTCAACCAAGCAGCCCTCCAACGATGGAACTCCACCTGCTCGACCCTTTCTCTGCCCTAGGCTGCATTTCCTCTTGCCTTAAATCTTTCTCCTCCTCTCCCCTCACACGATTTGCTTACTAGGGTGGCTGGTAGGTGGCTGATCTCCTCTATTGCTTATAAAATCCCATTTGGGGGAAGATTTTAAGGTTGGCCGAAATTTGGAGTGGGGAAGGTGCTGTCAAAATCTTTTCTAACTTACATTTCCTTCTCATCTTTTGTTGCTTGAGAGTTGTTAAAAATTTTTGAGGAAGAAAGAAAGAACTCTTGAGGAAGAAGAGTGTTGTTGGAATCCTCTTTAAGCTAGAAATTTCGAAAGCTTGTGACGTGGAGCATTTGTAGTGGTCTTTTCTTTAGCCATTCTTATAGTTTTATTTCAGATCTGCTGAAAGAGGTATTCTTCTTCCTCTCCTCTGTTTTGTTGTCTTGCTCGAGACATGCGGTTGGAAATCTTGAAATAAAAAAATGCTTGCATGAATATTTATTTAGGGTAGTGAGAAATGAAATATACACATATAGATCATTTTTTTATTTTCTTTAATTGAAGCATTCGAAAGTATGGTTAGGATAAGGTAGAAATGCACCTTTATTCCTTTATAAATGTCTATGGAAAAGCCTGTTGGAGGGCTGTCTCTATTATTTTCATTGCTTGAAATGTTAGAAAGTAAGAAATGCATGTTGAAAATTATTTTATGAAGTGAGAAAGATGCATTTGGGGCTTATGTTTTGCTCCTTTTGCTGCCATTTGTTGAAATATATGTTGGAAGTTTATGTTAAGTGCTGGAAATCACATTTGGGGCTTATGTTTTGCTTCTTTTGCTGCCCTTTGTTGAAATATATGTTGGAAGTTTATGTTAAGTGCTGGAAATCACATTTGGGGCTTATGTTTTGCTCCTTTTGCTGCCATTTGTTGAAATATATGTTGGAAGTTTATGTTAAGTGCTGGAAATCACATTTGGGGCTTATGTTTTGCTCCTTTTGCTGCCATTTGTTGAAATATATGTTGGAAGTTTATGTTAAGTGCTGGAAATCACATTTGGGGCTTATGTTTTGCTCCTTTTGCTGCCTCTTGTTGAAATACATGCTGGATATCATTTTTAAATGCTAGAAATTATGTTTGGGGGCTCATATCTCACTGCTCTTGCTGCTCCTTGTTGAAATACATGCTGGATGTCATTTTTAAATGCTAGAAATTATGTTTGGGGGCTCATATCTCACTGCTCTTGCTGCTCCTTGTTGAAATACATGCTGGATATCATTTTTAAATGCTAGAAATTATGTTTGGGGGCTCATATCTCACTGCTCTTGCTACTTCTTGTTGAAATACATGCTGGATATCATTTTTAAATGCTAGAAATTATGTTTGGGGGCTCATATCTCACTGCTCTTGCTGCTCCTTGTTGAAATACATGCTGGATGTCATTTTTAAATGCTAGGAATTATGTTTGGGGGCTCATATCTCATTTCTCTTGCTACCCCTTGTTGAAATACATGCTGGATATCATTTTTTAAATGATAGAAATTATGTCTGGGGGCTCTTATCTCACTTTTCTTGCTGCCCCTTGTTGAAATATATGTTGGATTTGAGTCTTGGTTTTGGGATGATGCCTTAGCCATGAGCTTCCTATTCATTTAGTTGGATTTTATTTTTGGTTTTGGTTTGATGCCTTAACCGTGAGTTTCCTATTCATTTAACTGGATTTGATTTTTTTTTTTTTTGGTTTTGAGTTGTTGCCTTACCCGTGAGCTTTTGATTAAAATTGAAGTTGAAGGGCTTTGATAATTGTATGATTTTTAGAGGTGTAGAAAGATGTTCCCTATGGATTGTTATCCTATATTTTATGAAATGAAGAAGGTTTTTGAAATTTCATTTTGAGTTTGATATAAATTGAAGTCATGTTGGGTTTGGAAATCCATAAAAGCGCCACTTGGAAATGATATCCTTCTCGGGATTGATCCGATCATTTTCTTTTTAACGAATTTAAATGTTTTAGACCGAAACATTCATGAGTTTTATTGATTTAATTTGGTTTTAAAAATGGATCGGTCTCATTTTCGTTTATTTTATTTTATTTTAATTTTTTTTTCTAACGGTGAAGTTAAAAATGAGAATTTTCGATTTAATTATATTCAAAAATGATTTATAATCTCAAGGAAAATAGGAGTGAAAGAGAAAATGAGAGAAAATTAAAATTTAAATTTGAATTTTTGGGATGATACAATTTGGGAAAGAGAAGATGAAAGAATTGAAATTGAAATTTGAATTTTTGGGATGATGCATTCTAAAGAGAAGACAGGGTAGCGAACAATCCACCTTTTCTTTTACATAAGAAGAAAAAAATAAATTGCAAATTGGCAGGCTAGTTGGAATCGGCAGAAATGAG
>NW_018230098.1:238240-240353 GCF_001263595.1 Phalaenopsis equestris | reverse complement strand
TACGGTGTAAATCCTTCTGTCTTTTAGGCTATTTGCATAGTCTGACATTGTGCAAACATAAGTCCTAAATCTTAAATAATTTGCAGGATTGAAATATCAAATAAACATCATTTCAAAGACATAAAACCGAACAATAGGATAGTTGGGACATCTCTGGGGTTTATCCTAGATCTGTGATGTCCCCTACTCTTCTTCCCTTTGGATTCTTTAAATAATTGTTCCTATATTGAGTCATTCCTATTTGATTTTCCCATGTTCAATCGTGAAAACCTAAACTTTGAAATTTTGAAAGTAAAACCACCTGATCTTAATCGAGAGTTTTCTTAAATGACTCCCAGTTATTTAAGATATAATTAACTATAGGGGTTTCCCTCTATAGGGAACCAGGAACCCAGATAAAATAAACCTTATCTAATTCTCGTATTAGGTAAGGGAACTTGTCGGCAAATAAGATAATTTTGCTGACCGAACGGATGTCACAAATTCTTTAGTCTAGGCGATTGAACCCTATTACAAGTGATATTTATCCTTCGGGATAAGTGTTTTACTTGTACTATCGTATTCATTCGTCTAAGCTATTTAAAAATGTGAGACCTGTTCGGCTTCACCTATTTTAAATTAAAATATTACTTTTTTTAAAAAAAAAGGATCATATTCATATTTTAATTATTTTAAAAATCACAAAATTATTACTTTTTTCCAAATCATAAAGTTATTTGAAGTTATAGAGTTAAATTAAATAAAAGATTTTTAAAAGATATTAAAATAAAAATAAAACGACCGACAAATTCTGGCGACTCCGCTGGGGACTGGTTCCTCTCTCCATCTTTGATCAGGTAGTTATGTTTTCATACATCGGTAATGTGCCTATGTCCCTCATGGGCCAGACTACCATTCTTTTGTTGACTTACTGTGCTCATTTCTTCCTTGAGTCAGTACAGTCAACTCCTTTTGGAGTCCAGGACCGTCTGCTTAACCATCCTTAAGTGGAAAGGTCCAGGACCCTATGGTTTTGTAGGATGGACTCCTAATAGGTGTGGTGTGTCGAAAGTTGGAGTGGGTTCGATGTGGGATGAATCATTTCTTATTTCTGGATTAGCTCCTATGCTTCACAACCCCTTCATTTTCTTTCTAAAATCTATGTGTTCTTCTTCTATGTTACAACAAATTCCTTTTTTCCTTTCCTCGACAATGTTGAAATTTTAAAACTCAATATTAAAACAAGATAACAATACAAATGAAAATCATAAAAAAATCAGGAAATGCCCAGTTCACTAGCAAATGTGTGTTAATTTTAGCTTCTATGGTGAGTGCAAGGCCTTGAACGGTACTGATACTCAAAAAATCTACAATTGACAGAAGTAATGGCGTCACCAAGTTTGACTTTCCTGTTCAACGTACCAACGGATAAGAATTCTCGCCACATTGCTTCTACAATCTAATTCGGATCTGGACTAGAGAAATTTGAAGTGTTACTTGGGAAAGCACCACATGTGATAACAAAGATGACTGTTTCAGATGTTCAGGAGCCGTCCTCTGAGTTCGATCTGAATGGTAACCATGATTTTCCTCCTCTTAAGAAGTTGAAAATCAACTCCATTCCCGTTGCACCAACTATTCCAACTGCGAAAGGAAAAGGAATTTTGTATGAAGGAGATTCAATAACTGATTTTGCTACTCCAAACTATACATTTGAAATTGGCTCTTCTTCTAAGCCTGCTCCACTGACGCATTCCCAAAGGAGGAACCGCAGGAGGAGAGAGTTAAGGGCTCAGAAAGCACAAGTAGCCAAACTAGCTTCAGCACAAGAAACTTCTTTACTGGAAGATGAACCAATGGAAACTTCACCCCACCTTAAAGGAAGCAGGTTCCACCCTCTGTCTGCTACCACTGGAGAGGAAAACATTCGTAAAATTGCTGCTAGATTGCCTTCACCACATCATTATCAGGGAGAGAAACGAAAAAAATCTGAGACACTCACGCAGATTTGCCATGTTTTTGAAAGAATGACACGGAAAGACAATTGTTCAGTAGCTGAAATTTTGAGAAGGATGGGGTGCGCTGTCTCTACATCAATGAAAATTAAGATATTGGAGGAATGTGAATCTGCTCG
>NW_018230098.1:236412-237838 GCF_001263595.1 Phalaenopsis equestris | reverse complement strand
ATCCAGGATGGAAGTTGTCACACCGAGATCTAACACAAGTACGGAAATTCACCGAAGCGACCTAAAAAATGAGGTCAACAAATGGACCCCCAATAGGTGTGGTGTGCAGAACAGGCACGCCGCGCGTATTGGTGTTGACCGAAGCGACCAACAAACCAAAGAATTGTTTAAGAAAAGATCGAATTTGATATGAAATTGAATTTGAGTTGGGTTTTCAATCAGGAACCCACAGCTCAAGAAAGACTTTGTTAATGGATGAGTTGCAAATGAAAAGATTTATCACGAGTTTGCAGCATTTGATTTAATCGAGTGGAAAGAGTAATTTAAGAAGGTAATGGGGCCACCAACAAGGGATTTACGCCAGAAGACCACCATCAAGGGATTTACGTCAAAATAAGGGCCACCAACAAGGGGTTTATGCCAAAAGACCACCATCAAGGGATTTACGTCAAAAAAAACGGCCACCAACAGGGGGTTTACGCCAAATGACCACCAACAAGGACCACCAAGAGGGGGTTGACGTCGAAAGAGGACCACCAACAGGGGATTTACGCCAAAAAACCACCAACAAGGTATTAATTTAATTTATTATAACGTAACAATCAAAAGGAGGATCATCAGTCTTAAGGGGAAGGCCATACCCGGAGGAATTTGATTTGGTCCAATATCCAAAAGGATTTGTATCGCCAGTTTTCAAAATATTTGATGGAACAGGAAACCCTCGTCAGCATGTTGCACACTTTTTCGGGCGAATTGCTGCAACGCGGGGGGTAGCGAGGCATTACTTTGCCGTCAGTTTATATGCTCATTGCAAGACTGAATTAACATTTAATTTGACATTTTTAAATCAATCGCATCATATGACAAAGAAATCTTCATTGATCCTTCAAAATCTGATATATCGGGATACAATCCAATTGTAAAATGATCTTGCTCGAAACAAATTGTAGACTTTTAATGCCATATCCATCGTTCTGACCTCTTGGAATCACATTGCCAGTTCTTCAGAAATTATCTGTAATCTCTTGGGCTGAACATACTGTGGGATGTATAGCTCTACATCTGGATGTTCCTCACTTCTTTGAATTGCTGAGATTATAACACATTCTTCCCTAGGAGCATCATATTCCATATATTCATCATGAAAACCAGCTAGGGAATACTCTTGCAAAGTGGTCTCCATAATTGAACTTTGTGGAACCTGTCTTCCTGCAGCAGTTTGAAGCGGAACATTCTGGATTATTTGTTCAGACGTTTCTTCTTTATTTTGAGAAATCGAAATATGCTTCGAAGTTGCCTCCCCAGCTTGTCTTTTTGCTAACTGAACGAGTGCTTTGCGCTTCTTTCGACTGACAATCATGCGTTGGGTGCGGGTCAACGGTACTTTTCTCGACAGATTTGTTGGAGCACTGGAGCGCTGATGAGC
>NW_018230098.1:234401-236104 GCF_001263595.1 Phalaenopsis equestris | reverse complement strand
CATTCTTAACTTAGAAAATCAGTCTTTCGTTCGACATTTCTCTGTAAAAGACAGGAGAAACGTCAGCACGTTGATAATCAAATGAACAAGAACAATGACTAATTATTATTTAGAAAGTGATTTAGTTCATGTTTGAATTTAGGAAAAATAAAGAAAACTTTTTATTATTCATGAGAATTCATCTTGTCTTGCTAATTTTATTACAATATTCTTGGACCTAGTCACTAAAAGTTAACACATCTGCGTAGCATAGGACCTGCAACCGGGTCCCTTGAAACGTCACGACGCGTAGTACTTTTTCAAGTATCTTCCATTAATTAGGAGCATAGGTTTTTCGCCCTGACAATCCACTAACTGATAAGACCCTCCAGAATAAACTTTTTCTACCACGTACGGTCCCTCCTAGGTTGGCTCAAATTTTCCTCCTATCTTACGATGTGCAAGAATAGGTCTCCTGAGAACCACGACTAAATCACCAATATTGAAAATCCTAGGGCGGACCAGTTTATCGTGGGCATAGATCATTTTGGCCTGGTAGAGTTCCAAATTCTGCTGTGCTGCTAAACGGTCTTCTTCGAGTGCTTCTGACTCTTCTAATCGGAGTCTAGCATTTTCCTCTGTTGTAATCTTGTTGGCTACTACAATTCTGAGAGAAGATAACTGAATTTCTAAGGGAAGAACGACCTCGGACCCGTATACAAGTGAATATGGTGTAGCCTGAGTTGGAGTTCTGACTGTCATCCTGTATGCCCACAGAGCTTCTAATAACTGCTCATGCCATCCTATTTTATTTTCGTCCAATGTCTTTTTCAGAATCTGCACGAGAGTTTTGTTAAAAGCCTCTGCCAATTCGTTTGTTTTAGGGTAGTAGATGGTAGAATATCTCCAATCTATTCCATGTCGTTTGACAAAATTGTTGATTTTCGTGCTTTTAAATGTTGAATCATTATCAGAGATTACCCTTCGTGGAACACCGAAACGATACACTATGTGAGACTTAAAGAATTGAAGAACTTGATGCGCTGTGACCTCTCTTAAAGGTACTGCTTCTGCCCATTTTGAGATATAATCTGTTGCTGCGAGAATGAAACGGTGTCCTTTTGACGACGGAGGGTCTATCGGGCCCACAATATCTGTGCCCCAACACTCGAACGGCCACGACGCTACTGGAGTGGGCAGCACATTCGGAGGTTGATGCAAGACCACTCCGTGTATCTGACATTGGTGACAGCCACGACGCTACTGTAGGGTGCAGCACATTCGGAGGTTGATGCAAGACTACTCCGTGTATTTGACATTGGTGGCAACTTCTGGCAACTTCCATGTAATCGGTGATCATCGTCGGCCAGTAGTAACCCATTCTTTTGATTTTCATTTTCATTTTCGGGCCTGGCTGATGAGCACCACACAGTCCCGCGTGCACCTCCTTGACGATCTTTTGTGCTTCTGGCCTGTTTAGGCACCTCAGCCATATTTGATCAAATGATCTTCAATATAAAACATCGTCCACTAAAGCACTAAAGCGTACGACAACGCTCTCTTCTTGATCTGATGTGCCACTGACTTATCCTCTGGTAATTTTCCGAACTTCAAATATTCTATGAACGGTTCCCGTCAATCATCAGCATCTTCTGCAGCTGCAGCCACTATCTCTTCTATTTCAAGCCCTTGTAGAACATCCATGCTGATTTTAGAAAGTATTT
>NW_018230098.1:232179-234319 GCF_001263595.1 Phalaenopsis equestris | reverse complement strand
GCATTATCTCTTCTCGGTATCTGGTATATTGTTACACTTGGGATTTGCTCCAACAATTTCATTGTATAATTAAAGTACTGTTCCAATTTTGGCTTCAGAATCTTGTATTGCCATGCCACTTGCTGGATAATGAGCTGTGAATCACCAAATATCTCGATGTCTGTTATTCCCATTGAAATTGCTAATTCCAATCCGACAATTAAAGCTTCATATTCGGCCTCATTATTCGTGCAAGGCTCTGTTAAATGATAGGAGTACCTTAGTAACCCTCGATCTGGTGTTATAAATATCAAGCTAACTCCTGCTTTGCCATGTATTACTGTCCCTGAATCTTTATTTCTTTGTGATGACGAAGTTCCGTCAAAGTACATTTTCTAAATTTGAGAATTGGAGGGTTGTATATTCATAATTTGCTCATCTGGTAGATCATCATTGAGAGGTGAATCAGCTGGTAACGGATGCGCTGCGAGGAAATCCGCTAAAATTTGTCCTTTAATGGCGCGAAGAGGTATAAATGTTATCTCGAATTGCAATAGAATCATTGACCATCTTGCTAATCTTCCAGATAGTGTTGGCCGAGTTATTAAGTATTGTAATGGATTAACTCTTGAAATCAGGTGGACCTTATGAGCTAGCATGTAATGCCTAAGCTTTTGAGCGACGAAGATTAAAGCTAGACAATGCTTCTCGATGGGTGGATACTTTACTTCTGTCGGAATCAGACAACGACTCAGGTAGTAAAGGACATTTTCTTTTCCTTCATCATTAACCTGTGCTGACAGGGCACCAAGAGAGTCGTCCAAAACTATCAAAGGTCTACCCGAAATCGGGGCTGCCAACACAGGTGGCACCATTAAATACTGCTTAATTTCTTCAAAAGCCCTTTGGCACTTCTCATCCCAGATATATTTAGCGTCCTTTTTTACTAAGGCCGAAAAGGGTTTACACCTTCCTGACGGATTAGAAATAAAGCGTCTTAAATATGTCAATTTACCTTGAAAAGATCGTAATTGCGTTAAACTCTTGGGGGGTGGCATTTATAATATCGCTTTAATCTTTTCTGGGTCGATTTCGATCCCCCGGTGACGGACAACAAATCCAAGGAACTTCCCAGAAATGACACCAAAGACGCACTTTAGGAGATTCATCTTGAGATTAAATCGTCGCAATCGTTCGAAGACAATCGTCAAATCATACAAATGATCTTCCTTCTGTTTACTTTTAATGACCAAATTATCTACATAGCATTCGACTTGATTGTGAATGATGTCGTCAGAAATTCTCGTCATGGCTCGCTAATAAGTTGCTCCGGTGTTCTTCAATCCAAATGGCATTACAGTGTAGCAGTAAATTCCAATTGGAGTTCTGAAAGCTGTAAATGTTGCATCTTCCGGTGCCATCTTGATTTGGTTATACCCGGATGATCCATCCATAAATGAGAAAATTGGATGCGATGATGCAATATCTACCATTAGCTCTGAAATTGGTAAAGGGAACTCATCCTTCGGGCATGCTTTGTTTAAATCTCTGAAATCCACGCAAATACGGATCTGACCATTCTTCTTTCTAACTGGCACTATGTTGGCTAACCATGTTGGATACTGCTCTTCTCGTACAAAATTAGCCTCTATCAATTTCTTAACCTCAGCGGTGACCTGCTGCTCGATCTCAAGGCGCATCCTCCTGGGAGCTTGCTTTACTGGAGCTATGGAGGGGTCTATTCCGAGTTTATGAACTGAAACCTCTGGTGATAGACCTGGCATCTCCTCATAGCTCCAAGCAAAACAATCCTTGAATTCTGCCAACAACTTGATTAAATCTGTAGACTCTTCATCACTGAGCAAAGAACTTATGAATGTTGGTCTAGGATCTTCCTCTGACCCTAGATTTATTTCTCTTAACTCATCAACAGTTGACTTAATTTCCTCTTCGAACTCTGGAGGAGCATCTTCTAATCTAAATTCATCAGGATCATCTTCTTCTTCAAAACAACACTCATTGGGATTACTAGTAACAACCAAGCAAAATTCTGCGTCACTGAGTGGCCCTACCGTGCCGAAACCAAGGCCTTCTTTTGATTTAGGATCTCGATTTTTATTATTCCACAATTCCTCAAAAAGTTGCAACCTGTCTTTTGATA
>NW_018230098.1:229251-231526 GCF_001263595.1 Phalaenopsis equestris | reverse complement strand
TGACCCGGCCCCCGACTATTCAGCTCTGGTGGTACTCTTAGATCTTCAACCTTTCCTGGTACGGCATCTCTGGAGAAAACTGTCTTTTTCACGGGAGCGTAGTAAGCAGCATCTTCATGAATTCCGATCTCATGCACTGAGAATGGCTGCAAGTCTCCTTTGATGCATTGTTCTTGTCCTTTTTCAAAATATTTTATACACTGGTGCAATGACGAAGGGACCATCTTATATTCGTGAATCCACGGTCGACCCAGTAGGGCATTGAAAGAAGTTTCTGAGTCAATGATATGGAACTTTGCGGTTGTTACTAGATCACCAATTTTCATAGATAGTGTTATGGATCCAATAGCTCTTTCTCCTTTCTGGTTGAAACCTCTTAACATCATTTTATCGGTGGAGAGCTTATGGATGTCAATTTCCAAATATGCTAAAGTCCGTAGATTCATTATGTTAATTGACGCTCTTGGATCCACTAACACCCTTGAGAGCATGAATCTTCCGACATTAACTGAAATATACAAAGGTCGGTTATGATCGGCAGTTCCAAGCAATAAATCATCATCTGTGAAAGTCACACTAGGTTGTTCCCTTAACAAACAGGCCTCATCCAAGGAGTCGCTGGCCAAATGGGTTAAGCAAATATCTGGATCAAGTAGAGCCTTGATTAATGCCTCTCTCATCTCCTTCGACAGGATCAAAGCGTCATAAATGCTTAGCTTGGCTGGTAACTTCCTAAGATGTGCCAGAACGTTATATTCCACTTTATTACTCGTATTTTCAGTTTCTTCTTGAGTAGGAAATTCTTCCACTGGCGGAGTTGTCTCATTTTGGGTAAGCGTTTGTTTTCCTTTCACCCCCGGATCCGATACGGGCGGTAATACCTTTCCTCTTCTTAAATATACTTCTGTTATCTCTTGTGTTTCTTGAATTGGACACGGTGGTTTCTCTTTTGCCACAGTCACCCATTCTTCCAAAGATGTTTCTGAATCTGAAGCTTCCAGGCTTTTTGCTATTGGCTTTCCTCGGAATTCAAAGGAGGGTGCTTCACTTTCTGCACTATCATAGCCTGTATCATTAGCCTCTTCACTAGCCATATTGAAGAGTTCGTTACGATTTTGTATGATTTGAGGATCATCATAATGATCGAAATTCGAATTAGATTGAGCGTTAGTTACGTTATCACCATCATCACCAGAAACAGTAAAAACGTAGCCAAAATCAATCATCTCTTCATTGCAAACTCCCGGAGGAGTAAAAAGAAAATCTTACAAGGTTATCGGTTCGAGGAATTTCTCCCTCGCATCCGAGATAACCACTCGAGAATATGCAGCTCTCACACTAGTTGACAATTTCCTTCCTCTTTTTCTTTTCCCCTTCTGATGTGACGGACAGTTCTGGCTCTACAGGTTGTGAAATTTGAATGGATGTTTGTGCGGACACAGTTCGAATTTGATTTAATATTTTCTTTGAAGATCTGGTCCATACAACACTCCATTCATCATCCACCGCGTAGGGATCAATCGGATCGACCGAAATCATATTTATGGACCCTCTTTCAGGTTCCTTCAAATATTCCTTCGGGATCGTTATGTTCCCATTCTTGTAATTTCTCTCCAACCAATCTTTAAAGCTGAAACAGTTTTCTATGGTATGTCCAATCAGTCTGTGGTAGGGACAATAGTTTGGATGATCTTTCTTATCAACTTCATCTGGCTTCTTGGGTTCTGGCAATGTATACTCAGCTCTTTTCACCAAATTTCGGAACATTTTAGACACTGCCTCATCCTTAAAAGAATAATTTCTGTTCATTCTATCTGTCAAGGTCGGAGTCTGTCCCATGTCCGTATTGTAAGATCTCTGTTGAAACTGTCGCTGACCATAATATTGATTATTTTGTTGGGAATGCTGAGCTTGTTGTTGATTATTCTGCTGCGGATGCTGATAATTTTGCCGAGGCTGTTCAACTTGAATCTGAATTGGCTGTTTACCTCTATCCACCGTTGCCACCGTCCCGGTCTTCTTTTTAAATGTCTTCATTGGTTTTGATTTATCAGTTTTCTCTGGGAATCCAAATTGCTTAACATCCTCTTGTAAACTTGCAGCTTTACTTAATAACTTTTCAAATGTTTTAATGGTAAATCCTTTAAGCATGAAGGCTATTGGACCGTGTATACTCTTGAGCAAGATTCCAATTGCATGTTGTTCTTGTAATTGCGGCTCGCACTTCATACTTAAATTCCTCCACCGTAGGATGTAGTCAACTAGAGTTTCATTT
>NW_018230098.1:225731-229177 GCF_001263595.1 Phalaenopsis equestris | reverse complement strand
TTGATAAAATAAATCCTCTAGTTCTGCAGAAGTCTTCACTGAGTCGTTAGGCAACTCGACATACCAGTCAAAAGCAACCCCTGAAAGACTATTTACAAACTGACGGCAAAGCAATGCTTCGCTACCCCCCGCGTTGCAGCAACTCGCCCGAAAGTGTGCAACATGCTGACGAGGGTTTCCTGTTCCATCAAATATCTTAAAGGTTGGTGATACAAATCCTTTTGGATATTGGACCAAATCAAATTCCTCCGGGTCTGGGTATGCCCTTAAGACTGATGATCCTCCTTTTGATTGAGCTAAAACTTTTTGAACTTGTGCTTCCACTATTTGTTGGATATTCTTTTCTGGTATTAAGATTTCAACTGGTTCTCTTTCTGGTGGATGATTCCTGCTAGAGGGGCCAAGGTCGTTTCTTCCTTCTGAAACGGGCACAACTTCCGCTCGATTCACCTCTGGAGAAATGGTTAGTGGAGACTGTGGCTGACTTTGCAATGTAGCAACAACAGCCATCGTCTCCTTCAACTTCTTCGCCATCTCGGCCATCTGCTCGTCTCGTATTTGGATTTCCCTTCGCAATTCATCACGAGTGCTCGCCTCTGCAGGCTGTGGGGCATCACGCGATGAACAGGTTTGGGTTTCAACGACGAGAATGTCCGCATATTCTCCTTTTATATCATCCATCGAACTCAAATTCTTATTTTCATCACTTTGTTGTTGTTCTTTTGACAATTTTGCAACATCAAGCTTAAACTTCTCCAAGGCGCTTTCAATTGAATCTCCCTTAATGACTTTCAGATCAATTGGTGGACCCTGGTGAACCTCCGTATTTGTGTTAGATCTCGGTGTGACAACTTCCATCCTGGATTTGGGCTCTTCCCTGGGGTGAGAGCTTCTTGCACTTGCTGATGACTTCTGACTAGCGCCCTTAGGCTTCCAAACCTTACCTTGAGATACTGATGACTGGAGACGGGGTGTCTTGTTGATGACATCAGTATGGTGAAGGGAAGTAGTGACCCTAGTGCGTAGATCAGATCCAACAGTAGACAATCTCTTACCACCCACTAAGAGCGATGATCTTGATCCTGATCCTGATCGTAGTTCATATGATTTTTGTTTTGTGGTATTAAATCTGGTGGTAGCAACGTTGGTGACTATTCGTTCCCCCAATCGGAGCTTGGCAGAAATCCGTGGTGGTGGTACCTCTTTAGGTTTTTTGGCGGGTCTATGAACTTGCCGAGCAGACTCACATTCCTCCAATATCTTAATTTTCATTGATGTGGAGACATCACATCCCATTCTTCTCAAAATTTCAGATACTGAACAATTATCCTTCCGTGTCATTCTTTCAAAAACATGGCAAATCTGCGTGAGTGTCTCAGATTTTTTTCGTTTCTCTCCCTGATAATGATGTGGTGAAGGCAATCTAGCAGCAATTTTACGAATGTTTTCCTCTCCAGTGGTAGCAGACAGAGGGTGGAACCTGCTTCCTTTAAGGTGGGGTGAAGTTTCCATTGGTTCATCTTCCAGTAAAGAAGTTTCTTGTGCTGAAGCTAGTTTTGCTACTTGTGCTTTCTGAGTCCTTAACTCTCTCCTCCTGCGGTTCCTTCTCTGGGAACGCGTCAGTGGAGCAGGCTTAGAAGAAGATCCAATCTCAAATGTATAATTTGGAGTAGCAAAATCAGCTATTGAATCTCTTTCATACAGAATTCCTTTTCCTTTCGCAGTTGGAATAATTGGTGCAACGGGAATGGAGTTGATTTTCAACTTCTTAAGAGGAGGAAAATCATGGTTACCATTCAGATCGAACTCAGAGGACGGCTCCTGAACATCTGAAACAGTCATCTTTGTTATCACATGTGGTGCTTTCCCAAGTAACACTTCAAATTTCTCTAGTCCAGATCCGAATTGGATTGTAGAAGCAATGTGGCGAGAATTCTTATCCGTTGGTACGTTGAACAGGAAAGTCAAACTTGGTGACGCCATTACTTCTGTCAATTGTAGATTTTTTGAGTATCAGTACCGTTCAAGGCCTTGCAAACTCACCATAGAAGCCAAAATTAACACATTTGCTAGTGAACTGGGCATTTCCTTAAAGTTTTATGATTTTCATTTGTATTGTTATCTTGTTTTAATATTGAGTTTTAAAATTTCAACATTGTCGAGGAAAGGAAAAAAGGAATTTGTTGTAACATAGAAGAAGAACACACAGATTTTAGAAAGAAAATGAAGGGGTTGTGAAGCATAGGAGCTAATCCAGAAATAAGAAATGATTCATCCCACATCGAACCCACTCCAACTTTCGACACACCACACCTATTAGGAGTCCATCCTACAAAACCATAGGGTCCTGGACCTTTCCACTTAAGGATGGTTAAGCAGACGGTCCTGGACTCCAAAAGGAGTTGACTGTACTGACTCAAGGAAGAAATGAGCACAGTAAGTCAACAAAAGAATGGTAGTCTGGCCCATGAGGGACATAGGCACATTACCGATGTATGAAAACATAACTACCTGATCAAAGATGGAGAGAGGAACCAGTCCCCAGCGGAGTCGCCAGAATTTGTCGGTCGTTTTATTTTTATTTTAATATCTTTTAAAAATCTTTTATTTAATTTAACTCTATAACTTCAAATAACTTTATGATTTGGAAAAAAGTAATAATTTTGTGATTTTTAAAATAATTAAAATATGAATATGATCCTTTTTTAAAAAAAAAAGTAATATTTTAATTTAAAATAGGTGAAGTCGAACAGGTCTCACATTTTTAAATAGCTTAGACGAATGAATACGATAGTACAAGTAAAACACTTATCCCGAAGGATAAATATCACTTGTAATAGGGTTCAATCGCCTAGACTAAAGAATTTGTGACATCCGTTCGGTCAGCAAAATTATCTTATTTGCCGACAAGTTCCCTTACCTAATACGAGAATTAGATAAGGTTTATTTTATCTGGGTTCCTGGTTCCCTATAGAGGGAAACCCCTATAGTTAATTATATCTTAAATAACTGGGAGTCATTTAAGAAAACTCTCGATTAAGATCAGGTGGTTTTACTTTCAAAATTTCAAAGTTTAGGTTTTCACGATTGAACATGGGAAAATCAAATAGGAATGACTCAATATAGGAACAATTATTTAAAGAATCCAAAGGGAAGAAGAGTAGGGGACATCACAGATCTAGGATAAACCCCAGAGATGTCCCAACTATCCTATTGTTCGGTTTTATGTCTTTGAAATGATGTTTATTTGATATTTCAATCCTGCAAATTATTTAAGATTTAGGACTTATGTTTGCACAATGCCAGACTGTGCAAATAGTCTAAAAGACAGAAGGATTTACACCGTACCGTACGGTAACATCGGAATCCTAAAATGTTAGGACTTATAATTACACAACAGAGTTGTGCAAAAAGCCTAAAGAAATGATCCTATAGGTTGTTATGTT
>NW_018230098.1:224799-225590 GCF_001263595.1 Phalaenopsis equestris | reverse complement strand
ACTAGGTTATCCTAAACTAAGGCATAGTGTATCAAAGTAACTAAGCATGCAGCGTGAAAGAAAAGTAACAATACACTGTATAGTAAAGAGAAAAGACAATATAACATGCTGAGAGAAGAACATAACATGCTAGGGAAGCAGTATAACAGACTATGAAAACAATGTAACATGCTTTTAAAATAAAATGCTGTAATGTAACCTAAACTTGTACACCTGAGAGGTTCATTGCTCCTTTAAATTTAGCTATTATATGCTGTGTAAAAGAGGGAAGTATGACCTGAAAAAGACTTAACAAAAACCGGTAAATCGCAGAGAAAAGATAAACAAATAAAATGAAATACCATACCACATATAAAGAACCACGAATAGGAAATTTATATGTGATATTGGAATGTCTCTAATTGACAGGAGGATTTGAATGTATGACAGACTCAAATCCCGGAGCATTGGGTTTCAGTTTTGGTCAAGTTAAGGTAAGAATTTCATTATTTGATTTAATTAAATCAGTCATGAGTCACAATCTAGGGGACTCTCGTGCCTAGTGTCCCACCTATTTTCTAATCTGAGGTTAGATGTTTGGATTTCTTAGGGTTATTTGAAAATTAGGATGATAAATTATCTCTTAAGTTGTGCTTCTAAAATCTAGGGTGTCTGCACTTTAGGTTAAACTTGAAGTGTCCTAAGGTGTCTAATCTCAATTAAGTGTCTTTCCACTAACCCTCAAACATCTACAGATCCAACTTAACTCGCTACCAGACTCCTAAAACCTAGGGGTAAACTCATAGTTTTGG
>NW_018230098.1:223001-224002 GCF_001263595.1 Phalaenopsis equestris | reverse complement strand
CAAGAGCAGTGAGATATGAGCCCCCAAACATAATTCCTAGCATTTAAAAATGACATCCAGCATGTATTTCAACAAGGAGCAGCAAGAGCAGTGAGATATGAGCCCCCAAACATAATTTCTAGCATTTAAAAATGATATCCAGCATGTATTTCAACAAGGGGTAGCAAGAGAAATGAGATATGAGCCCCCAAACATAATTCCTAGCATTTAAAAATGACATCCAGCATGTATTTCAACAAGGAGCAGCAAGAGCAGTGAGATATGAGCCCCCAAACATAATTTCTAGCATTTAAAAATGATATCCAACATGCATTTCAACAAGGGGCAGGAAGAGAAATGAGATATGAGCCCCCTAACATAATTTCTAGCATTTAAAAATGTCAGCAAAAGGAGCAAAACATAAGCCCCAAATGTGATTTCCAACACTTAACATAAACTTCCGGCATATATTTCAACAAAGGGCAGCAAAAGGAGCAAAACATAAGCCCCAAATGTGATTTCCAGCACTTAACATAAACTTCCAGCATATATTTCAACAAAGGGCAGCAAAAGGAGCAAAACATAAGCCCCAAATGTGATTTCCAACACTTAACATAAACTTCCAGCAAAGGGCAGCAAAATGAGCAAAACATAAACCCCAAATGTGATTTCCAGCACTTAACATAAACTTCCAGCATATATTTCAACAAAGGGCAGCAAAAGGAGCAAAACATAAGCCCCAAATGTGATTTCCAACACTTAACATAAACTTCCAGCAAAGGGCAGCAAAATGAGCAAAACATAAACCCCAAATGTGATTTCCAGCACTTAACATAAACTTCCAGCATATATTTCAACAAAGGGCAGCAAAAGGAGCAAAAAATAAGCCACAAATGTGATTTCCAACACTTAACATAAACTTCCAGCAAAGGGCAGCAAAATGAGCAAAACATAAACCCCAAATGTGATTTCCAGCACTTAACATAAACTTCCAGCATATATTTCAACAAAGGGCAGCAAAA
>NW_018230098.1:210703-222945 GCF_001263595.1 Phalaenopsis equestris | reverse complement strand
TGAAATAAAACTATAAGAATGGCTAAAGAAAAGACCACTACAAATGCTCCACGTCACAAGCTTTCGAAATTTCTAGCTTAAAGAGGATTCCAGCAACACTCTTCTTACTCAAGAGTTCTTTCTTTCTTCCTCAAAAATTTGTAACAACTCCCAAGCCACAGAAGATGAGAAGGAAATGTAAGTTAGAAAAGATTTTGGCAGCACCTTCCCCACTCTCCAAATTTTGGCCAACCTTAAAATCTTCCCCCAAATGAGATTTTATAAGCATTAGAGGAGGAGATCAACCACCTACCAGCCACCATAGTAAGCAAATCGTGTGAGGGGAGAGGAGGAGAAAGATTTAAGGCAAGAGGAAATGCAGCCTAGGGCAGAGAAAGGGTTTTGGCCAGGTGGAGTTCCATCGTTGGAGGGCTGCTCGGTTGAGAGGAACTCGAGGAGGCCGCGTGCGTGAATGGACCGCGGAATGCCGCGAGAAGGCAGTCGAGCGAGATTGGCAAGGATTGCCGCGGATCGTGGAGCTAGGGCACGGGCGAGGAGCGATCGCGGGATCGAGCTTGGCAGGGAGAGCCGCGGATCGTGGAGCTAGGGCACGGGCGAGGAGCGATCGCGGGATCGAGCCGAGCGCAAGATGGAGGATTTAATCGTGCCAGGAGAATGGGAAATAGATATTAGGGTTTTATAAATATTATATAATTAAAAAGAATAAGTATGAAAATACTTAATTTTTTAAAGTAAAAATTTGATTTGCACATTTTAATTCGTGTGAAATAATTGCAAATTGGATACCCCTTTTAGGTAATTTCGACATTCCGGACGTTCCGGCGCAGTCCGTTTCGCCGTCGGAAGTCGTTTTGACGAATTCATCGATTTGGGTGCCAATTTTCTCGTGTCGAAAATATGGCAATATGAGTGTACTTTCCTACCAAAATGGGTATCGCGGACGCGTTGGCGCGGTCCAATTTGTCGTCGGAGGTCATCCGGAGAAGTTCAAATGTGTGTATGTGACGAAAAAGAGTCGTGACGATGTCTTCCTAAGGCTTGAAGTCCTATTTGGAACATTTCCCTTGAATCTTCGCAAAATAGCCCATAACCGCTCGTTCATAAGACGATGGTCTTGTGCCAAAGATGCTAGACATCAAAGGAAAGTAAAAATTGGCTAGAATTTCTAGAAGGGTGAGTCTCAATTCTAGTTTTCTAAGACGGTCAATATGAACTCTTAGAGCTAGATCCTAAGACCCTAGAAAAAGAAATGACCTCAAAAATGAGGTCAACACCGAGTTGTTTCTTTGGAAGTATGTGCCCCCATTCTCTATTGATGGTGCGATGAGAGCACCATATCATTTCATCTGCAGGATTTTCTAGGTTCCAATCATACTGCCCTTTTGTTGAACTAAACTGTCATTTTATTTTATTGTCACTTGAGCAAAGCTATCTTGCATCCTTGCCATGCTTGGATATTAGTAGGTTGCACCCCAGGAGCTGATATCATGCTAGAATAATTTTGAAAAGTGATTATAATATTTTTGTATGACGTAATTATATCAATTATTTTCTCACCTGAAGTTAAGTATGTAGTTTTTATTTAGTTATAAAATACATGGTTTGTTGCTACATTGAGATCAAGATTTGGGATTGTGTTGTCTAACATGGCTACCAAAAACAATGCGATAAAAAAGTTCTTTAAGTTTGTTAGGGCTTATGCTGACAAAAGTTATATGATTGACATATTTGGTATTTTTTTAAGGAGTTCTAATTTAATGGCATCATTCATGACCATATTTGAGGTCTCAGAACAATGTTACTCATGCATACAGCTGTATATGTTTTTTTTTCTACTGATCAACTCAAACTTTGTGGAAACATTTTTTTCCTCACTTGTTTCGATGTTTTTGATGAGACTAAAGTAGTTTTACTTGCAATTTTCTAATTTGTGAAACATTAATAGTTTCTCTTTTTCTGCATTAGCAAATGGAACTTTTGTCATGTCTTCGATTTCCCTATCTGTCTTAGGGCACTCTCTGAAGAAAGCTTAAAATGATTTGTCAATAGAGTGCTCACAGGTTTTGTTTTACTCCACTCCAGCATCTGTCCCTTATCTGGTATATGAGTCATGTCATATCTAAAACTGAATAAACAATTAACAGTCACATATTAGTACATACTTCTGTTTGCATGAGCCAATACAAAAAAATAGTTGATATTTTCACAATTATAAATTTTTAACAGTAACATTGTTGTCCTCATAAAAATAACTACAGAGATATGGCTACAATATTGACTTAAATCAATATTTTCATAAAAAATTTTACATCTTCAAAGTTTTTGTAGTGCGTTCAGATCAACAAGAGACTAGAATAATTTATGATGCTCATCATTTGTATAATTCCTTCTGTTTTTTTTATCGTTGTGTAAACTTGATGGAGGAAAGCATATGAATTTCTTTCCATCCTCACTTCTTTCTTCCTTCGCAAGTCCCGTGCTTCCTGAATGTCAAAGTTGCTTTTTAGGAGTTGCCTGTTGGTTTCCATCTTACTGTTTTGACAATCTTGCCAGTTTTGTGGAAGCGGTATCCTACAAACTGATTGTTTTTTCAATTCCTTATTTTTTTTTTTTGTGTAAAACCACTATAAAGTTTTTTTTTAAATTTTCACCTTTGCTCATTTAATATGACAATATTATTTAATAGGATTTTCTAGCTTATTACAAAATTGCTTTTTGAGATCATGTTTTCTCCTACCCTCCACTTTTAGTTGTCTGATTGTGTGCTTTTTATTTGTTTAGGAATCAAAGTGCAGAGCCTCAAACAAGGTCAAATTATTATGGATATTGATTTAAGATGGGGTGGAGATCCGAGTATAATTTTGGCAGTTGAAGCTCTTGTTGCTTCTTTACCTATTCAGGTTAAAAGTTTCACTCTGTGGTTGATAGTTCTTTGCTACAAAGCATTATTATGAATTCGTTTGATCAGAATTCAGGATTCAATTTATTTATAATTGAGATGTTTTTTAGAATTCTGACCTTTCTGACTACTTTGTTTTGAAACCAGTTGAAGGATCTTCAGGTTTTCACTATTGTGCGTGTCATATTTCAACTTTCTGATGAAATTCCTTGTATTTCTGCCGTTGTAGTTGCTCTCCTTTCAGAGGTATAAATAGCTTATTCCTCTGTTAATCATGTAATTTTCCATGGTTTTTATTCTTGTTTTTTGAAAATTTTCATTTGTATGCCTATTGCTTTCCCCTTCATGCAATAATTTGCATTGTTTTTCTCTAGTTCTTTTGAAAATTTGTTATGTCATGGATGATGAATCAATCGGTGTTGAGAGTTGAGACATAATTTAATGAAAATTTGTTTATTGCATTTTCAGATGTGCTAATGTGTTAATGATGCCAAGATCGAATTACTACATGTGTTGTTGCATATATTGTTTTTAGAAGGTGAAAACTTTGACATTTTTATGCAAGCTTGAGTAGAAGTCAAAACTTTTAATCCTTTAATTCCACCTGTTTTATTTTTCAACCGATCATATTCATCACTTAGGTATGAATTCTAATTCAAAATTTTTCACAACTTGGATTGTATCCCAAATTTATTAATGGTTGTAGCACACAGATACAAGATAAAATTTCACTGAAGTTGGCAGCATATTATTTGATTACAAAATTGCATATTAAAGATTTGGAGAGGCTATTGACAATTGTTCAATAAAGTAACATCACTCGCCATGATAGATTAAATTTCTAGAAAATTAAGTTTGGTAAGCAATAGATGAACTGCTAAAAAGCATATTTGATGAAGAGAGTAATTTTTAATTGTAGATTAGGTCATTGAGGTTCTTGGAAGTTGTGTTAATAGGGGTTTCATGATCAGGCATGAATTAAGAGATAGAAGTGATGGGATAAGTTATATTGGATTTTTAGTTATATTTAACTATGCAATGATTGGCATGTACCCGATGCTGGGAGTACCATTGGTTACCATCTAAATATAGGGTTTTGTAATTTTATTTTTTAACTTTAAAGGAAGGAGCTCTATGGTTGTGAAGTGATATGATAAGAATTTAATCATACAATTCAAAGTGGTTGTTATAGATGCACATTTGCAAAGTATAAAAAAAGAAGTAATCTATAGAAATAGTTGACCTAGGATGACAATTGAGATGTTGCTAGTCATGTGAAAGTGAAGAAGTTGAGCCAAGCTTGACAAAGCAATTGATGCACTAACGTTAAGAAAATTATCAGATAATGTAGAAGGGTTTAAAATAAATCTTGAATTATAAGACTTAGTGAAAGATGAAGATATAAAGAAAGATTCAAGCATTATATTTAAGTAACTATTAGTTAAGAGCTTGAATTAAAAATTGAGTAACAATTTGAATGTAGTTATGAAGTATGTGTATTTTTCTATGAAGATATGAAGTTGATCTAGTTTTGAACCTATGTAGATGTGAAACTTTAAGTTTCAGTATCGTTTATTCTGATTTGAAGAGTTATGGGAGTTACTAGAGATGCTAACAAAATTTTTTTTATGAAATCTTAAAATATTAGTATTGCACGCTACAAATTATTTTCACTGCTAGTATATTTTAGGTAGTACTATAAAAATATTTTGAACCTTTGTAAATGTGAAACTTTAAGTTTCAGTATCATTTATTATGATTTGAACAGTCATGGGAGTTACTAGAGATGTTAGCAAATTTTTTTATGAAATCTTTTAATAATCTTTTTAAGCTTCTTAATTTTGAGGATTTATTAATAATGTGATTTTAAGATTTAATATTGAAATATGATATTTTTATAAGTTGATTTAAGTGCATGGGCTTGGGGTGTAATTAATAATTATTGCTTGATTTAAGCATGAAACCCTCCTCAGCTAAGATCGGCCTAAAAAATTGCTCATTTCACAAGTCTATTTCCCAATTCTATGGAGCTCCCTTGAAGTAAACAACTTGTCGTTGCTTGCTTTAAGGGAGCTCCATTGAGAATAGAATCATTGGATCTTAGTTTGGTTAGTTATCATTCCCCACCAGCCCCCATAGGCTTATCTAGATATACTTCTTTTACAATTCAAATTGTTTTCCTGAAGAAAAAATTTACAGAGTTTATAGGCTAACCTTGATTTGAAATTCTCTTTCGTGATTGAGGATGTTAATTAATCATAATGGTTTATGCCTATCTGACAAACAATATCATAAATTCATTGCAATGGGATTAAATATTTGGGTTATGTTTAACATGATATTGAATTTTTCTTTTGAAAGTTCAGTTTGGATACTCAAATAATGAAGAGTTGGGCGAATACTTTTAGGTCAAAAGATTTTTTGAATTGTCATTAGGCAATGTTTTTTTTTCATCTTTATCTTCAGACAGGCTTTCAATTTTAATGTTCCATTGTTGGAGGTGCCATAAGGAGTCTGTGAAGAAGCAGCTCGTCACTCAGAAGCACAAGCTTCAATTAACATTTTTTTAAAAGGCACAATTAAGATTAAAATTTAAATTATGTTACTCCCAATCTCATCTTTAGTTTATGAACTCTTTTTTGATATTGAGCCCTTTTAAAATGTAAACCTTTGAAGCTTTTGTATCTCCACTCGTGAAGCATTATTGTTGCCTACCTTCCTGGAGCTTGTATTTCGCAACATTATAGCTTTTGATTAGTGTCTATTCTTTTATATAAATGATTCTAGGGAAGCTTCGTCCTCAACAAAAATTCTTACAGAGATTTAGAAGGAAAGTCAATGCAAGGTGGGACCTACTCAAGCTACTTCAATCGATTAAATCTCGAATCTGGGAGTTAATAATTTCAATTTCAACAAGTATCGACTTCAACTCTTTGCAAACAATTTAACACAATAGTTCATTTGATGAGCTCAAGTCATTCATTAGAACAAAATTTTCTTTTTTTTTGGGCTAAGAAATAAATTAATAAGTTTTCTTCTTTTATCATATGGAAGATTTAAGAAGCTTATAAGGGGAAGGAACCACATGAAGGCCTAAAAGAAATCATTGATATGAACCCCTACAGAGCCAAAGTTGAAGGGGTGTACCTATGAGCCTGCAATGAAAGGACTTCAATTTTCATATATATTTTTTTAAAGTTGAATTGTCAAGCATAATGATTTGTTGAGCAAGCCATGCTTAATGAATATCAAGGTTTGACATTCTAGCACTATTCTAGAATATCTATCATCAGAAGGTTTTGCCACTTCAAAATTTGGTCATAGAGCATGGACTCGAAAAATTAGTGTCCGGCTCTTTTGAGAGAGTTTCATGATTTCAAGTCAAATTTTAAGTAGGAAAATTAGATTTTTGATAAGCTATTATCTTGAGATTTTACTCTAATTTTTCTTGGGGCTTTACGACTAGTTTTAGGTTTTCATTGGCACAATCTCTTATGGTTAATTATCCCTCCTGGTGAGTGAGAATTTTCGATTAAAACTAATTGTTAGGCCCTAAATGCTTAACACAGAGTAACAACAATTTGTTTTAGAATTAAACAAGTATATGATGTTAGTTTAGAGTGAATCGTGGTGGATGGTGGTGAACTTGTTCAAGATCCCATGATTTTTTTGTCTTGCATTGTCGTGGATCCTAGTCTACTTAGTCTGATGAGATAATTGACCCACCGCAATTGGAATTTCATTATTAATATTCTTTTTTTCTATCATTCAATGGGACATTGTGGACCTGGGGTACATATTTGGCTAATTGGATAATATTAAGATATTGCCTAATAGAGGGCTTTTGCTTATTATATGCATTTTATAATTCACTACTCAGGGGATTTAACTAATTGGGGAACTTATAGGTTCTAATTGTGGTAGTAATTTAATGATATCAATTTGCATTGAACCACACAATCAGAGAAATTTGGTTATAATCGTTCCTTGACATGGTTGTCATTTAATGCAAAATCAAGTGGCCAGAAGACTTGCCACATTTTTAAAAGTATGAGATCTTTAAGAGTTATTGCACAACTATTCTTGTTGTCAAGTTGCATACAATATTTTATCTTTGAATTTAGAAAGATCCCCTTTTATCCACTTATAAATATGTATTATGGATTCCATAACGATTATCACAAATTGAATTCTTTTTTGGTACTTTGAGGTGTCATAGTTTGTTTTCACATGATTTTATTAAAGTGTGATGAGCCTCAAAATGAATTGTTTATTTTCCTATAAATAGGAAAACTTTATAGGGTCTAAAAATTCATGCCCAAATGTTTTGAGAGATTTTTGCTCTAAGTTATACTTTTCATATGAAAAATTAAATTTTTAATGAGATTTCACCCTCATTTTGGAGAATTTTATGATTTAGTTCCTGGTTTTCCATGGCATAAGCCCTTATGTTAACGTTCCCTTTTTAGTGATGAGAGAATTTTCAATTAAGCCTAATCATTAGGTGCTAAGTGTTTAGTGCTTAGTAGTAGCAATTTTGGTTCTAGGTTTTGTCAAAAAAATATTGTGTTTAGCTTAAAGAAAATGGTGAGGGCAATGATGTAATCCAATCAAGATCTCATGACTTCATTATCCTGATTTGTGATGGTCATTGATTTAGAGGAATGGTCAACTCAACATGATTGAAGAATTTATATTAGTAATCTGTTGCATTGTTCGAGGGGCTTTATAAAACTAGGATAGTCGTTTGTCTTAGGGGATGATTTTAAGTCGACCTTAGTATGCTTTATGACATATCAATTGCACTCTATAGTTCATCATTTAGGGGATTTGAACAATTGGAGAACGTGTGCATTCTAATCACAACCTTAATTAATAATGTCATTTTATGATGAATCTTCTTGTTAAAAGGCTTCAGCCATAACTACTTCATTTATGTTATCCTTTGTTAGCAAAATTTTAGGTATATGGCACATGTCGTGTCATTACTAGTATGAGATTTTTGAAAGTGATCGTAGAGATATATTTGATATGATTTGATATCACATCAACTCATCCTGAGTTAAGGCTATCATACTTTTATCACTATTGATAAATTATTGTGAATAGTGGGCAAATTATTAATATAAGCTTTTAGCATTAAATTTCATTTGAAAATTTTTAGATTCTATAATTTTGAATTATTTAATATCTTTGTCATGAGTTGATCCCAAAGTTTTTTACATTAATATTTGGGGCATTTTGATAATCGTATCCCATTCAGTTGAGATATTCTAGTAACACGTCCATTTTCAGGATATTTTAATTTTTAGATTTTAATGCTTGAATTTCATCAACGTTGTTTATTTGCTTGCAGTGGATTGAGTTAATAATTTATATAATTTATGTTTATTTGGATCTTTGTTGCATTACGAACTTAATTGACTCCACTTCCTTGTGTAGAGGATAAGTCTATATGTTAGGACTTGTGATTATTCTTTATTGTTTTGAAATTGAAATTTTGCATTTCAATCATAAAATTTCTTTAACGTAAGATGACAATGATTTGTTGAAATTTAAGTTCAATTCTCAATCTATAATGATGTCAATTGTTTGATTAGACCAAGGATACGTATTAAGATCATTCTCCATTGTAATTTAATTGAAAATTTGTATTTCATTATCGTCAAAAGTATCAATTTTGTTAACTTCAATCCTTATGAGATTTGCTAGATGGGGTTTAAAAGAAATATTGAACTCCTTTTTGTTGACAGTTGTCGTATCTTGTTAGAATGGTTACATGCTTTACAGGGAGATAATTTTAAATTTATATAGTAAGTTTAGTACACACATCATTTCTTAAACTTGGATATTTTAGCTTATTTGTAAGAGTACATGCTAATAAACTTGCTTTTAATGTATTTGCATGATTTTGGTATGCAAGCACAATATATTTGCATATTTTTTGGTGCACAACATGATGGACTTGCATACTTTTTAGTGCATTTGCATAATGCACTTATATATTTTTTAGTACATCTTTACAATACACTTGCACGATTTTCAAAGCAAACTTAATGTTATTTTGTGATACATGTGCTTGATTTGAAAGAAAAAATATTTTTATTTTGATTTGCACAAATAATTTTATCGCAAGCATAACCAAAAAAATTTCTGTATTTTGGTCATAAAAAGTCTATACTTAAAACCTTGTTTATGACCCTGCGAGTGCTACCAATGTGTTATAAAGAGTACTATTGCTGCCTGCAACACATCCAAATTTTCAAAGGATGTGGAGTTAAACAACAAATTAAAGTGCCACAACTGTCCTGTGCAATTAGAGAAAAATTTGACATTAAATTACTAGTTTTGAGCCATTTATTTTAGCAAGCATACCACTGTAAAGGTCTACTATACCATGGCGATCATGTGGTACGCTCGTTTGATCCGAACAGCAATTACTTGCATTTTGAGTATTGGCATGAATGATTTTATTATAAAATGCTTTAGTGTTTCATTTTGAATTTTTAAACATTGCCTTTGTCGCCTTGAATTTACTTGCTGATAATTCGGTGGTGAATGTTGCGATTTAGATTGTCATTGTGCATTTAAAATGACATCATGTACTCCACAGTTTATTATAGTTTGAATGTTCAACGAGGTCTTATCTTGCTCGTTGGTGAGCTTTCTAGTTTTCTTCAAGCTCTTTATAAGCCTTATTGGAGTCTTATTTTTATTTGAAGGTAGGCTTTCAAATCCACTTCAAGTCCCCTAAGTGTAGTGCAAGTTTTGTGTGTGTTGAATTTGTCCTTTTGCAGTATAACATAGTCTAAATATTAATTGAAAGGTCTTGTTCAAGCTGTTGGTGAGCTACCGAATCATTTATTGTCTAAATTTTACTTGATTGCGTTGAGTTTGATTTTTGCAAATCATTTGACATGACACATATTTTATTTAAAATTTTAGTTTTGCAAATTGATCGCATTTTAATCTTTATTTTTTGTTGTGTTTGTGCTCAAAAGTTCCTTTCATTTTGTTTTTTTAAAATCTTGTTCCAGCATTATGGAGAAATCCTTGTGTATGCTAAGGTAAGCGTGCATAGGACTTAACCGTTGCATTGCTAGTGTTACCTGGTTATTCCCCCCACTATGTAATGAAAAGTGTGCATGGGTTACGCTTGTGCCCAACGATTTGCAAATAAAATTTGACAACTTTTTCAAGAGATGGCATGTTTTATAATTTTGAACATGGAGTCGATCATGATGAAGGTTTGAGGCATTGAATGATGGTGTTTGTGGTGAGAACCGAATGCACACCGGTCTTCTGTGAATTAAGAATGGAAAAAATGCTTGTGAGCGTGTTGTGGGGGGTTAGTTGTTGGTTATTGGGTGATTAAGTGGTGAACGTCTTAAGAGAGTATGTGCATGTTGTTGGGGATGCAAATAAAGTTGAGCTTTATGTTGATACCATAGTTAACCCAAACCGCAACGAAACAAAATTATTATTACCGAAGTTCAGAGGGGTTACAAGAAAGACTCTTGAAACTGAAACAAAAGGACACAACACAAGCAACACCGTAGGCGAGGATGAAAAAAGTGGCCTGTTGCTGGACAACAAGTTGGGGGGGGATCTGGAGGTGAGGCAACAACATGGCTGGCTATGGGAAGGTGCGACAACATACAATTGGTGATAGGACAACAGGCATGTTGGTTGGCTGAGTGGATATGGGACAGTTAGCAATAGAGGGTGGGAGGGGACAGGAAGAGTTGTTCGTGACTGTGGATGGCTGTAGGAGAGGGAAGAGGGAGCTGTGGTTGGCTGCAGTAGAAGTGGAGTGGGCGAGGGGAGGATAGTTGAGGGTGGGGGGGGGGGGGGGGGTGTTTGGACGACAGTCTGGGTGGAGGCAGGTAGGATTGTAGGAAAACACATGTTGTGCTATTTACTGTGGTTTACATCAAGAGAATGTGACTGCGAATAAAGAGAGAAGGGGGTGTAGGATGGGAAAGTCGAGGATAATCACCACCTCAGAGCCATATACAACTAGAGAACCACTTGTCCTTGGATGCAGCCCTAAGGGGAAAAGTTGGGGACACCTATGGTTGTTCTAATAGAAAACACAGCAAAAACTAACCTTAAACAAATAAAAGAAAATATTTATAATAATAGATAACTAGGAGGGGGAGACCCCTTTGCTCGCCGAACTGGTTTAGCTCCTTTCTTGTTGAACCAGCCGGTTCAGCCTTCCTTAGGTTAGCTTCGAGTAATTCTCTTGCGATTGGGGGAGCTAGACCTCATTTGTCGAAGCTTCTTTCTGCACGTTGAAGTAGCATACTTGTTGTGATCTCCCGGGGTTGAGGGTCTTCGACTGCGTGAAGGGGGGTTGATGAGTTTGGGGGGTTGGGCGGGAGGCTGAGTTGTTCGATCACCCTCTATTGCTAACTGTCGCAGATCCACTCAGCTAACCAACATGCATGTTGTCCAATCACCAATTGTGGGAGGGGACAGGCAGTGTTGTTCGTGAAGGTGGATGGCTGTAGGAAAGGGAAGAGGGGGCTGCGGTTGGTTGCAGTAGAAGTGGAGTGGACGAGGGCAGGAGGGCGGTGGGGGGGGGTGGGGGGGGGGGGTGTTGGGACGACAGTCTGGGTGGAGGCAGGTAGGATTGTAGGAAAACAAATGTAGTGTTGTTTACTGTGGTGTACATCAAGGGAATGCGACTGCGGCCAGAGAGAAGGGTGTGTAGGATGGGAAAGTTGAGTAATCACCACCTCAGAGCCAGATACAATTGGAGCACCACTCATTTTTGGATGCAACCCTTATGGGTAAAAGCTAAGGACACTTATGGTTGTTTTGACAGAAAACACAACAAAAACTAACCCTAAACAAATAAAAAAAATATTTATAATAATAGATAACTAGGAGGGGGAGACTCTCCCCTTGTGCTACAGCCTTAACCCAAACTTAGGGTTGGCCACTTGCCGAACCAGTTTAGCACCTTTTTTGCTGACCAAACGGTCCTGCCTCCCTCAGGTGAGCTTCATGTCAATCTCTTACGATCGGGGGAGCTTCAACCTCATTTGCTGAAGCTTCTTTCTGCACGTTGAAAGTAACATAGCTATTTTGATCTCCCTAGGTTGAGAGTCTTCGACTGCATGAGGGGGTGAGGGGACGGGCAGAGTTGTTCGTTCGCCCTTTATTGCTTACTGTTGTCCTATCACCAATTGTGGGATGGGACAGGCAGAGTTGTTTGTGACTGTAGATGGTTGTAGGAGAGGGAAGAGGGAGCTGCAATTGGCTGCAGTAGAAGTGGAGTGGGTGAATGGCTGCTGGATGGAATGACCAATAATGACAGCGTGAGGAGGGGGGG
>NW_018230098.1:163583-210685 GCF_001263595.1 Phalaenopsis equestris | reverse complement strand
GGGGGTTGGGAGGTTCAATGACAGGTTTGGTGGAGGCAAGTAGGATTGTAGGAAAAAACAAATGTAGTGTTGTTTACTGTTGTTTATATCAAGGGAATGCGGTTGCGCCCAGAGAGAGAAGGGTGTATAGGATGGGAAAGCTGAGGATAATCTCCACCTCAGAGTCAGATACAACCGGAGCACCACTCGTCCTTAGATGCAACCCTAAGTGGAAAAGCTGGGGACACCTATGGTTCTCTTGACTGAAAACACAATAAAAACTAACCCTAAACAAATAAAAGAAAATATTTATAATAATAGATAACTAGGAGGGGGAGACCCTCCCCTTGTGTGGCAGCCCTAACCCAAACTTAGGGTTGGCCACTTGCCGAACCGGTTTTGCACCTTTCTTGCTGAACTAGCCAGTTCAGCCTTCCTCAGGTGAGATTCGTGTCAATCTTTTGCGATTGGGGGAGCTTCGACCTCATTTGCCAAAACTTCTTTCTGCACATTGAAAGTAGCATACTTTTTGTGATCTCTCGAGATTGAGAGTCTTCGACTGCGGTTCGAGAAACACTTGGATCACATTGGTGACTGCACTATGCCCAAAGCCTCTGAGGGTTTTTTCGTACTTGCAAGAAAACCTCCAGTTCGATGGGTACCCTACTGAGCTGAACCAAAATTTTGTGCTAAAATTGTATTCTACTGAATGCTCCAAAAACAACTCGAGGTTGGTTTAACCCGATCTTAGGTGACAGTAGTTTGAATCTCTCCAAATGGTAGCAGCCACGGTGATAAGGTGTCGATCATGATGTCCTATAATGCTCTCTGTTGTGAATGTCATGTGTTCGGAAAAGACACCTCATTCCTAGCATCCTCCATCACCAATATTGATCCCACCAACGCTTTTTCTTGCTGGTAAGAACATATGTGATCTCGGACTCAGCAGAAGGTAGAAGGAGATGCACTTGCCTTCTTTGGTGAAAGAGTAAGTGTTTCTGAACCCATGGTGCTAAGTCCTATGGTCAAATTTTCACTATCTCCCAAACAAATAGTGACAAACATCCATGGGCACTAGGTCGCACCACATCTGAACTACAGCTGGCTTTCAATCAAAAACTCTGCTAGAAACTTGTCAATGTTGACCCTGTTTTTCAACCAATTTAGAAATACGGATGGGAATGCCTCTGAGGCATGAGGCTCAATTTTTTCACGATTTGCATAAATGTCATGTTCTTGTTGTTCTCTCAATTGATGAGCCCTTCCCGCTGTGAATTGATCGAGTCAGAGGAACATATCATAGTCCAATATCAGGGGGCCTGAAGCCAACTATTTGCAACCAACCTTATTGGACACTGGGAGATATCCAAAACTTAGCATTGAAGGTGGAGAGACAGCAAAAACATAACAGACAACCTCCACCGGTATTTGAAGACATCAGCAAGAGCACGCCTCAGGGAGTTCAGAAGATTGGTTTGGAAAAGGACAAAGCAACTCAAAACACTTTATAGTCCTAGCTCAAAAATACTTTAGATGCCATGAATTTGGGCATATCTCCCCTAGTTGCCCGGTGAGCCAGTTGTGTCATTTACTGAACATGATGCACTGAGGAGGTTTAAGTGATAAACATGCAGCTGAAGGGGGGTTTGGACGGCAGCTGGGTAGGAGGACTGCAAGAAAACAACTGTAGGGCTGTTTTCGGTGGTCCGCAACAAGGGAATGCAATGACGGTCAGGAAGAGAAGGTTGTGGAGTATGGGAAAGTCGAGGATAATCATTATCTGGAGCGAGATACAGTTGGAGCACTTCTCGTCCTCGGATACAACCCTAAGTGGAAAAACATGGTGCATTGATTGCTCTCTTGATTGAAAAAAATAAAAAACTAACCTTAAACAAAGAAATGACCATATTTATAATAATAGATAAATAGGAGAGGGGAGACACCTCCCCTTGGTTGGCAGACCTAACCGAAACCTAGGACTGGCCACATGCTTATCCGGTTCAACATCTTTCCTGCTGCGCCAGCCAATTCAGCCACTCCCAAGTGAGCCCCATTCATAGGTTCCCTTTTATTTGCTGTGGAGTAACCAATACATTATATATTACATCAAAATTTTCTTGTAGTTTTTTTTTTGGTGGTCAATTGTTAAAAACTAATTTATGATACCTTAAGATTTCATAAAATGTCTCATCCCAAAATAAACCAAATAAGATATCACAAATGTCTCATCCCAAAATAGGCCAAATGACTAAATATAGAATTTTACAAATATGACGAGATCTCTTAACATATTTAGGGGAATCTATTCTATGTAGAAAAAAATTGTGCCTGGCACTAACTGTAGCATCATATTTAACTGTATTATGTGTTAAATGAAGTATCTTTGTTTATGTTACGTATATATGAATATGTACTAAGAGGTGGAAGCTCTTTTGAAGGGAATAATCTTCTGGCAGTTTCGACATGTTGAGAGAAGGGCAAGAGACGCATCGATGGACTTATCGATCGAATAATGTGAAAGGAATAGAAAACAGAAGGGTTAGACTATACTAAGATAACTACATTTTATACATCCAAGGCATATACTAGAGTTAACACCTAATAAAGCATTTAGGAATGATTTGAGAAGAATAATTCATTCACTATCCTCAAATAAGGATATTGAAGAATTAAGTCCGCTTTTTATCATGGTAGGAAGAACAATTCATAGACTTAACTTTGGTTCAAGCACGACGTGGCTCAGTAATTTCTCATATTATAAGGAAAAATTGACATGATAAGTGAATTCGATGGGGATAATTAATAACTAGTAGCATGAAGCCTGAAATTAGGTTAAGTGGGAGAAATGGAACTGGGCTTATTGCATGAAATTAGGGTACTTAATATATATCCTTTATTAGTTTTTAACAGCAAGCTGGCGATGAGGTAATATGATCCGAGCCATGGATGTTCTGGACTTGGCTTGTTTGCTCTAATTATTTAATAGGTTGAACTCTCATCCTTTGAGGTATTGATCGCTTTGGCCTAATAGCCTCATGATTTTGTCCAATTGATGGTACTCCCCAGGAGGTCACCCATCATTAGAGTGCTCCCGTACCAGCATACTGAACTATAGAGTTTACAATGAAATTCTAATCGTTACAGCAAAAGACGCTAGTGTTTTAGAGTTTAACTTTATTTTGATTAAGGGGTTTCACATTCTCCCTCATTTAAGAGCAATGAAGTGAAAATCAGATATTTTAGTGGACTTGAGGGTTTCACAAGCTTGCTGGTTCTCATGGAAATTTGGCTAGTTTACTTTGGTGTATTCAGGGTTGTAGCATCTGAACTAAGAACTTAATTAAGAACAGTACTCTTCTTTTTTACTTTTTACGTGGAAACAAATATTTCTGTCGTGGCATTGGTTTGTCCCACTATAATCTTTAACTTATCACTTGCACACACACACACACACACACACACACATATATAAAAGTGGAAAGGGCTTCGAATTCAAATTAGAACAATTAGTAGATATTTTGTTTCTCACATATTGTGGGCATTCTCAAGGCGCATCTTGCTATGCCTGGAATTTTTCTCACTCTAGTATAAACACTTAACTTCCTTTTTTTTTCCGTGTCAGCCAAAGCCTAGAATAGATTATACTTTGAAGGCTATTGGAGGAAGCATTACTGCTATTCCTGGGCTTTCCGACATGATAGATGTGAGTATGACTTGTTGATTTTTATTTCCCTCTTTATCAAAAGTATTCAACTTTAAATCCAACTAGTTTTTGCTGCGACTTTGCTACTCCAGGACACTGTGCATTCAATTGTTTCTGACCAGCTTGAGTGGCCCCATAGAATTGTTGTTCCACTTGGTGGAGTGGATGTTGATATAAGGTAATAGTTATCACTCTTTTTCTAATTTTGCAGTATTTTAACTTTATATAATTTTTTTTGAACAAACATTTTATAAAGATTTGATTGACAAGCTTTATTCAGTAGTCATATACGGTTGATGAGTTTATTGTGTGAACTTGAATGTAGAAAGGATATGGCAATTGCACAAGGCATTCTTTGTATTATGTAATTTAGTGCAACTTTGAACAGACAATGAGATCCTTTTTTCTATTTCTTCCTATATTTTTTATTAATTCAACTAACTTCTAAACTTTTGCCCTGAATGTCCTTAGAGTGTTTCATCATTTTTAAACTAAATTACTAATCCAGAGTTACCCATTGTATATTGAACACAGAACTTTAGGAATTAAAATTTTTGTTTGCTATAGCTTTTTAACCTCTTCATTATATATTTTTATCATTCGAGTCATTTCCCCCTTTTGTATTATCTATTTTGCTTGTCTCTCTCCACCCCCATACCCTATCCCACCCTTAATCTATATGTTTTTGTATATGACCATCTCATTCTCTAGGCTCTATATGTCGTGAGATTATGTTTCTTCTTGTGTTTCCTGGTTGGATATGATTGTCCCATTGCAGCGAGCATAAGCTACGTTGTCTCTTACTTTGTTGTGGAATATTTGGGATTTTAGATCTTGGAAGTAAATGTCACACCTCAACTTAACCCCCTTTATGGGTTGGCTAAGGTACGACAGAGGCGGACAATTTGGTTAGAATAAATCCTCAACAACACTCGTCCTGACATATAAAATCAGGACCCAGTGGGTGATCAACTAATTTAACTAAATCCGCAATTATACTTGATACATTGCATTTTATAATTCCTTTATATTTATACTCGGAAGCGGGAAAAATTATATCATTAAAACATGTATCTACAAAACTGCTAAATCCAATGTAATAAAAGTACGTATCAAAAAATTTTACAAGCTCCCAAAACTATAAATGTAAAAATTGTACAACTCATACTTGTCTACTCGCACTGGTGCTCATGACTCCTTCCTGAAAGTAAACAATTTAAAATGTGCAACACGGAGTTAAGCAAAATAATAGGCTAAAATAAGATTTTATGTATAATAAAGAAACAACGTGTATGCTCATATGAAACTATACATGTATACACATAAGACAAAATTTACTAGAATTGTATAGAACATGAAAAGAAAATAGGTAGTATAGAAATTATGACTGCTATATAAAAGATGTATAGTCATAAGTCATAAGTATGTTCATGGTAATGTAATCACGACAAAGTCATCATAGTAGTGTCATCATGATATAGAAATGACACTTATAAATGTATAGACCTCAACTATTTCTATTAACTATCATATCATGGGTCTTTTTTTGCCCCAAATGTTATATTAACTACGATAAAGGTTAGCTCCCCAACATAACAATTATCAATATTCTCTTGATACTAATAGTTTCTTATATTTTGTCACCGTCTGATCATAACGGATGTTTAGTTTCGTTGTCGTCTGAACACAAGGTGTCAGGAATACCACATTGCTGCATAGTGTACTTGCAATCACTTATGTAATATCTATCCATAACATTTATTGTGACATTTTTTAATATATAATACCTATAGAAAATATTCATAGGCATTTCATATATCTCATGTATGAATTATAGCAAATGAATATTCGTATGAAATTAATATCATAAGCATAGTCATGTAAGCATGAACATAACATAATATTATCACATGTATTGTAAGAAGAAATCAACTTGCATTTGTACGTTCAATGCATTTCTATTCCTTCATAATATGTAAGCAATTCTAAATGTATGTGTCAAATGAGAAATCATATGAAACCTATATAAGATTATTTTTTTTAATGTTAGAACAAGATTTTTCACCTTACTAGACGAAACGACTCTTTTCTTATGCTGGCCTCAAGCTTGCTGCCTGGTGTAAATAACCTGGAATTCTTAGGCAATTTAGGATTTCATGAAAATTAATTCATAACATGCATTAACCCAAAACATGAATGCCCACACATACCTCAAACGGGCTTCATGGCATAACCCAACATTTCTCCGATCCACCTAAATTTCTCCCCTTTTCTTCTTAACACCTCAATCCTCCTTCGCCTCACTAAAATGATGCTATTAGCCCTTACGGAAGCTTGCAAACCAAGTTTGACACTTACCATGGCTACCGAAAATAAAAAATTGTACAAATTCGTGGCAAATGTCAAAACAAAATTGTAACGAAAGAAACATCTCAATTAACGTAAAAGAGGGATTCACACTTCCTTGGTATCGCTCGGTTCGCCCTGTTTGCCCCAACACTATAGCAAAGGTCTCTGGATCTTACAGGTGAGCGGAGGAGTCGACAGAGACCAGTGCATAGGTAGGATTAGTGAAGGATTAGGATAATTAAAGGTTAATTAGGTTAATTAAACTTAAAAATTTTAAATTTTATATCTCCCAATCCGTTAAAAATTCATGAATAGTGTTATATATCGAATTGATCGATCCAATGCATAGGATTTTATAAAGTCTCTTCTATTGAATTTTGAGGAATGCGAAATTTGGGTTACTTTTTAAAATTTATTGAATTTCACCTGGTTCTCAAATTTTGGGTATTACACAACACTCCTCTCTTATAATATTTCATCCTCAATTTCTGGTTTTACTTGAAGAGAGGGATATCTTTGTCGCATTTCTTCTTTTTCCCGCGTGGCTTCCTTTTCAGAATCGTGCTTCTACTTTTTCTTTACAAAAGAAATTTGTCTTCTCCTTAGGTTTTTAGCATCATATTCTAAAATTGTTTTCCGACGTTTCAATATAAGTTAGATTTTTCTGTATGTCAATTTCTTCATGTGAAATCCTTTGCTCTGAATTTGAAACTTATTTTCTTAACATTGAAATGTGAAACACATCGTGAATATCTGACATATTTGTAGGTAATACTAGCCTGTAATCAACATGCTTAATCCTTTCTATAATTTCAAAAGGAGCAATATACCTGAGAATCAACTTACTTCCTTGAGCGACTCTTGTTGTACCTCTCGTTGGCTTGACTTTCAAAAACACAAAATCACCAACTTCAAATTTTACTGCTTAGTGCTTTGGGTCATTATATTTCTGTTGTATGATCCCAAGCAACTTTCAATCCGTCTCTGATTAACCTGATATTCTCTGTAGCTTCATCAACTAGTTCGGGACTTAACATTTGGTGTTCACCCACTTAGACCCAACTTAGTGGAGTTTTTCATTTCCTGTCATAAACATGACCATAAGACATTTTAAGAATACTTGATATTGACAAGTCCATCTCCACCTTGTGAATGAGACGTGACATTATGATCACAAGGTTAGTGACTATATATTAATATGCAAAAAATAAAAAAAAAAACCATAAGGCTCCACTTCTATAAGGTGGTGTATGTTAGCCTTGTATAAAAATAAAATAAAAGTAATGCTCATTTTTATTGCTTACCTCTCTTTTTTAATCCAAGGTTTAATTTAAATTTGTAATCAATGAAAGTGTTTATCCCATTAGCCCTTTCTCTATGATTAATCTGGTTTATTAGATGCATTCTTTTATTATGCATTTTATTTTGTTTGCCCAAGTAAATTTGCAAATTGTATTGCACCACATCAAAATATGAAGATGTTGAATGAAAGGAAAAAATATTTAAAGAAGATTTTTCTAAATATTAGAACGAGTGAAATTGTTAATTTGGAGTTTGCTAGTCAAGGCTCAGTGTTTTATATTTTTGTAAAATGATTTTTTTTCCTCTTTTGGTAAATGCACCTTCATCCCTCATTTTATTAAGAGTATCCAAAAAGTATTCTTAGGTTTTTTTTCATCTCATTTTTTTCTTTTGGCGCAAAATGTTGGCCTTTAAAAGAGAAGTATAAAACAAAATTAAATGTTGTTGAGATCAGAATGCTTAGGTGGACGAGTGGCTTGACACTTGGAGACAAAAAACGAAATGAATATATCCGTGATAGGGTTGGTGTAGCTCCAGTGCCCGACAAGATTAGAGAGAGTCGTCTTAGATTGTTTACTCACATTAAACGCCGACCATCTGATGATCCTCTTAGGAGGTAGAAGTTTTAGATTCGACTTATGTTAAGAAAGGCATAAACAGGCCTAAAAGAATTGGCTTATTGTATAAAAAATGATTTTAATCTATTAGAATTAAATGAAAATATGACACTCAATAGGAGACGCAATGGAGAAAAAGAATTCACGTAGCCGAGCTCACTTAGTGGGATTAAGCCTTGTTGTTGTTGTAGTATTCTTTTGAGTATAAATAATATTGAAAAAAAAAAATTGGAAACTTTATTTGGATAAATTTCCTTTAGCAAAGCTTCATACTATCCTTTTATTTTGTCTATTTTTCCCATAGTTATGGCTGGATTTTCACTCGCAAGGGATCACTCCTTTTTCATCTGGTTAAAGATATTGCAAATTAATATAATTAGTTTTATTCATTAGGTTGGATTCAAACATTGTCTTTTTGAATTTTTTGCTCTTTCCCGAAGGTATTTTCTCTGTCAATTTCTCATATTATTTTTTAATACGTAATGGTATTATTACTAGTTATTGTTGGATTTGGAATCCTTAGTGTAGTGTAGTGTCTTGGTTGATTGCTCTCTTTGGGTGGAGTCTTATTTTAGGAACGATTCTTTTCCTTTTTTTCTATCCCATTAGGGCTTTGGCATCTCTAAAGAGTACGTCATGCAGATTTCCTCCCAGAGGATGAATCTCACACATTCTTCATATGTTGATTTACATTAACCGTTTGGACGCAACTTTTTTTTTTTTTTTTAATGTTACTAGTACTTTTGTCACCTTCTGCTCTACATTCTCTTCATGAAAGTACACCATTTAACAAAGGCAATGCTGACAAAGTTTGGGAATTTCTCTTGCTCTCAGCTCAACATTATCTTCATGAGGTGACTTTTTAATCAAAAGATAATTCTAAAGATATTTGGGATCCACTCTTGTTCTCTATTTGGAAAATTTGGAACAAAAGGAACAACAAATGCATTTCTGATATAAATAGCATAAATTCTCAGAGAAAAAGAGAACTTTGAATTTTCCATTTCTCTATATCTTTTTAGGCCTATTGTTTAACTTTCTTTTTCTGAAATAAATTCTTTTATTTAATCGTCTAATTCTTCATTGCGTGATTATTTCTTTGTATCCTTATTATTTCTCTTAATTAGAAGGCTTTCACAGCTTCTGAAAAAAAAAAGAAATGCTTAAATACATGATTGTTTAAACTAGTCATTCTTGTTTTGAAGATGATTATCAACCATCTATTTTTCTCGCAGTGACCTTGAACTCAAACCGCAAGGAAGGATTTCCGTTACAGTGGTGAAGGCAACCTCTTTGAAAAATATGGAAATGATTGGAAAATCCGATCCTTATGTGGTTTTGTATGTACGTCCTGTGTTCAAGTTCAAAACAAAAGTGGTCAATAACAATCTCAACCCTATATGGAATGAAACGTTTGAGCTTCTTGCCGAGGACAAGGAAACTCAATCCATCTTTTTTGAAGTATGATTTAATTGCTTTAGTTCGTTCCTTGTATGATCATTAACTATTATAGCATGCAATTCTTCAGCAAATAGTGAAAACTGAAACTCTATTAGCATGTTTTTGTTGCATTTATCAAACTAATTTTATTACCTGTTGATCTTGTTAGAATTTATGACCACCATCTTCTAATTGATTTAGCTTATTTTGATAAGTCTTCTATTTCTCTTTATCTTGCTATGCATACATAGGTACATACATGCACATGCATGCATAGATACATAGACACATACATAGATACATACAGGCATGCATGCATGCATACATACATACATACATACATATATGCATGTATATAGATACATAGATATATGCTTGTATATAGGTACATAGATATATACATGCATACACACATAGATACATAGATGCATACATGTATACATATATAGATACATAGATATATACATGCATCTATAAATTCATACATAGATGCTTACATCCATACATGCATTTATGCATACATACATTCATGCATATATGCATGCATGCATACATAATGCGCTATACATACATCAATACATGCATAGATACATGAGATACATACATCCATACATTCAGACGTACATCTGTACGTACATCCATACATCCATCCATGCATCCATACAAACATCCATCCATCCATCCATACAACCATCCATCCATCCATCCATCCATCCATCCATACAGCCATCCATCCATCCATCCATCCATCCATCCATCCATAGATCAATCCATACGTACATGCATACATCCATCCATCCATCCATCCATGGATGCATACATATATATCTATATATACATCCATTTATCCATCCATCCATCCATCCATCCATCCATGGATGCATACATATATATCCATACATCATACATATATATCCATACATCCATACATAATCCATACATACATGCACATTCATGCATGCACATATGAGGGGTGTCAATCCACATCAGCTGGTCGGGTTCCCGATCTGAATATGCCCCAACCAAACTTGACTCTAAAAATATACAAGTCAAAAATCTCAAACCGAACCCGACCCGCTTTTAACACGCCAACCCGAACCCAACATATATGACCCATTTAACATGACAAATAATAGCTATTTGAGTTAAAATTGGGTCAATTTCAAGTCAATTCTAGGTTGACGTGTCGATTTCAAGTCAATTTGGGGTTGGCGGGTCAACCCGAATCTAGCCTGAAAATTAAACGAGTTAGGATATTCAACCCAAACTCAACCTGAAAATTATTCCGAGTCAACCTGAACTCAGATTTTACAAGTCGGGTTCAGGCGAGTTGGCATGTTGGGTCAAATTTTGATACCCCTGTTTAGAATGATTTAGAAATGGCATCATACTATAAGATTCAGGAATCATGCTTTAGAAGAAAAGGGGTTGATGCAGTGAAGTGATGTTTGTCATTGAGTAATTATTTCTCAATCCTCATGTTATTTTTGGTTCGGCTATCATCAATTCAACTTGGAGGTTATTGTCACAAAGAGGGCATTCTTTCAGTGAAAGAGTAAGATTATGTACATTAGCTCGTTTCCAAAGCTCACACTTTCTTAATATCAAACCTGCCCCATTTTTGGTGAACTTCTGCTCTTACCATCACCTTAGTCACCATATTTATTCTTTTATTTCATATTGGATTTGTGTTTTACTTAACATTCCAAATTCCAACTTGGATCGACTTCCTTTACCATTGATTTTTCAAGCCCCTTCTCTTTTATCCCTCTTTGGCTTATCCTGTTAGGTAGCCTTCTCCAGAGTGGAACATCCTAATGCCCATCATACCTCTAGTCTTTTGTATAAGCTATTTGTGAGCCAAATGATAGTATTCGTTCATTCTTATGAAAAGTAATATTTCTATATTTTCTTAATCAACACGTACTTTCACATCCTTCTAAGATTCTCTCTAAGCACCAAGGGAAATTTGCACTTATTTCACTGACAAGGAGATCATTGGGCTTATTAGACCTCTTTATTTTTTTATTTTTAGCAAATTTTAGTGGCTCATCCTAATATGAAGATTATCCATTGCTTTTTGTCTCATTTATCATTATCAAATTATCCTTAAAGATTGACTGCACCGAGCTTTTTATAGCTTGACTTAACTATATCAGTGGCTTTTTAATACGTTTGCTAAAATGTTTGTCCCATTTTAAACTTTTAGATGAACCACCAATTACTCCAATATAGATGTCAATTCCTTGACTTCGGCTACATTATTTCAACCATTCATCACTATATTCATTGAGTTTAATATTTGGCAAACCCTTATAAGTTGATAATGCTTTTACTCATTTCTCTTAGTCATTAATAGCTCGTTTCCTTGTTGAACTAGATGCTATTTCTAACTTGGGAAAAGAGGTTTGGGTTGGCTCCTGAAATTGTGGGATATTTGTTGAAACTCAGATTAGAACATCCAATATTATTGCACATTCTGCAAGATTTTTGGGCATGTTTACTCTATCTAGAATTAATGAAATCAAATTCTTAAATACGTAATATACTACAAAAGGATTAGTGTCAACTTGCAGCCACTCTTAAAATATCCAAGTCAAATCAGGCCTGTAGTTGGAACTTAAAACCAGCTTTTCCTTTGGGTTTAGAGCCTATGTCTACTCCTATTTATCATCTAGTAGTGGCTTCTCTTTCACTACCAACACCCCACCTTCCCTCCAAATTCCTTTCCACTTATCTGGAACGACCCAAGTTGTGTACGACATCTCTTTCCATCCCCTCAAATTTCTCTAAATGCTTCCATCTTCTTCTATTTCACAGATGTGGGTACTAACATATGTCGGCTCTTTAGCATATAGGATGTTTTGGAGTTCACCTAGAATTGCTGGAGTAAAAAAAAAAATATTGTCACCTCCTCCGTTTTCATCAGACTTTAATCTAGGAGATTCAAATGAGGCATTTTATAGTTCTCATGTATCTGGGGATTTAGTTCCTCAAGCTTTCACTTTATCTGTATTTTGCTTATGACCCTTTTCTCTGGCAATTCTTGTTAATTGACCTTAATGTACTTGTATTATATTCTCGTTATAATATTTTTGACTTTATAAAAAGCTATTGCATATGTGGGAGCTTATTGACTATTGCAATTGATGCTCCTTTTGATACTTGGATAAGGCTTGCTGCATGAGTTTTTTTTTCTTTGCCCGGCCAAATAACATTTTTGGACAAAATTACCTGTAAATTAATTTTTGAAACCTATCATTAGTAAATGGCTTGACCGTTCTGTTTCAATTATGTGTTTAAGTTTAGTTGGTCCTTCTTGAATTTTCTTACATTTTCCATCACTGTTTTCCTTTAAAAAGAAAACAAGCATCTTTGATGCTGTGCTGAAATCTTGCTACTTTTTTTTGCTGTTATCTCTAGGTTTTTGATGAAGATGACCTTTCACAAGATAAGAAATTAGGTGTAGTCAAGTTGCCGTTGGTTGAATTGGAAGCTGAAATTATTAAAGAATTTGAGCTTCGATTGCTACCTTCACTGGATATGATGAAGATAAAGGATAAGAAAGACAGGGGGACTATTACTGTTAAGGTCAGTAGCTGTATTTTCTTTTAATAATTGGATTCTAAATGGAAATAACTATAAAGATATTGGCTTGATCATTTTTACACAGATTATACAAAATACAGCATTTTTGTCGCTACTAAGATTGCATGCACGTCAAATCAAGTTCACATAGCAATCAGTTCTAAGATGAAGTCCATCTTAACCATTGACCAGAACAACATTTTTTTTTTCAAATACAAATATAGGGGGTATAGTAGTAAAAATGGCAGATGCTCCAAGTAATTTCTTTCAAGTAATTCTCAAAGACCTATCCATTCTTTGTGTTGTTTATGTAATTTAAAATGTCATCATTTTAATTATGAAACCTAAACTTCTGATGGTGTAAGGTGGATGAAACAAATTCTTAGAACGCTAAAAAAAGTTTAGATAAGTTATCATCTTAAGCTGAATGAAGTCCTAAATTCCTTCTTCCTAGAGCCTTTAATTTACTGTTCAATAATAGCATACATTAATGTTAAGGAAGATACTCAGCATAAAAGGACATCTCACATGCTAGGATTCAAAGATTATGATTTTTAATGTTTAAGAGGTTCCTACACGATCATTGAAGTGTCAATGTGTTATGATAATTCATTGATTCAAGTTCAAATATCGAATACATCTTGAGAAATCACTATCCTAAAGCATACGGATGATGATGGTTTGGGTATTATAGGAAATTCTTTGAGGCTTAGGTCTATATGTACATTTAATTTGAGATGGTTCTTGAGAGTCTAATATTGAGGTTAAGTATCTACATAGTTGAGTACATTAGTCATGTACGTGACGTTCCTTAAGTAGAAATTTTGAGTTAACCTACTTCCTTCAAGAACTTTATGTAACTGGGCATTTGCTCTAGGGCCTCAGTAAAAGAAATATTAATTATCAGTTTCTTGAAAACTTCTAGAAATCTCGAAAATTATTGATCAAGTTTTTGTTGTTGCCGTCTTTGAGAAACAGAGTTGGAGGTTTTTCTAAGTTAATTCGAGTTGGTGAAACTGATTTTTCTAATTCCTTAGAAATATTTTTCATAGGTTTTTCAAGCTCTAAATGTTTTTTCTCTAACTCAAGGTTCTCCTGAACTACATCTTCCAACTATTTTCCGCTCCCTAACTTCACAGTTTTGACGTGCTCACTATTCTTCTTCTTAGGGTTAATCTCTGTATTGCTAGGAAGAGTTCCTTGAGGTTGATTGCTAAGTGAGTTAGCAATCTTTTACAACTGGTTCTCACTATTTCTTATAGCAGTACATTGACTTTGCAGTTGATTCTCCATTTGCAAAACAACTTCCTCCAACGACTACTTTTTCTCCTTAAATTGTGGGTTCTAGTTAAATCTAGGAGGATGGGAATGTCTAAAGTTAGAATTAACTTGAGTTTAATTCCCATAAGAATTTGTTTGATTATTACCCCATTGTTGGTTTCCTCCACCATAATTGTTATTCTAGTTAAAGTTAGGGTGGTTCTTCTAACCTGTGTTATAGAAATTGGAATAAGGATTGTTACATGGATGAATTAGAAAAATACCTTGAGGACATCGGTCTGGGAAGTATTTCGTTAAGAAGAAGTAGGTGAATGCTAATTTCATGAAAATGAGAGGGGCGGCTTGCATTCAAGTGAAGGTTGGTCGATAGTCTTATAAGTATTTGTGATGCAGGAGCTGAAGCTCCACAAAAACCCGTAAAAATACTGTGACAACATGAGTTTTTGTTATTCCTGCAATTGTGGGATAGGAGGGCATAAGTCCTACCCGTGAAAACTTTGCTTACGGAATTTTCTACTTTGGTTATCATACTCAACATAATCATTTAGGTTTTCCAGCCTTTTTTCTTATTTCTCTTCTTCTAATTATATTTATTTCTACACGAGAGTGAGGAGACTTTGACTTTGTTTTGAGTATTATGGAGATTGTAATATATATTTCCACTAGGGGGTATTTGGTAGCTCTTTATTAACAAGATTTATCTATCGAATTTACTAAATCCAACCAAACATAAAAAAACACATGTTTTATAGATTTATGAAATTTCAGACATGTTAAAATCTAGATTTAATAAATCCAACATGAGGTTGTTTTTAATAAATCCAAATTTACTAAATCCTTCTAACATAAATCCTTCTCGTAGTCAAACACTTCCTAATTAGTGTTGTATCATCTTCCTTTTGCAAATGGTTTACATTTAGCTTGTGGAGGAGTATATGCTGACCTAAAATCATAATACAAAGAATCTCTCTTGAAGAAAAAAATTTATTGGAGAAGATTTAAATGGACATGTTGGTAAAATGATAAAAGATTTTAGAAGTATTTGCGGTGACTATGATTTTGGAATGATTAATGAAGAATATAGAGTTATATTAGATTTTTTTTTAGCTTATAATTTTACTGTTGCTAATACTTATTTAAGAAAAGAGATGAAAATATTATCACTTATAAAAATAGATCTAATAAAATATATTTATTATTTTCTTATGAGAAATATAGATCTTCAAGATTATAAGGATTGTAAGATTATGCCAAGAGAAAATTTAAGTACCTTATATTGGTTAGTAGGTTTGGATTTTAAGATTACAGATTGGAAAAAAAATACAATATAATATTATTATAAAATTAAACGGGAGCACTTAAAAGACAAATAAAATTATTTTTATGAGTAAATATCATGGTCTTATGATTTTGAATGTTCATGAAGAAGCTAATACTATATAGGATAAAGTAAAGGGTATTATTAAGTAAGTTACAAAAAATATGATTGGAGAAGGGAAAACTTTTATAAATATAAATAATTGGTGGTAGAATAATAATGTGCAAGTAAAAATAGGAAATAAGAAATTTTGTTATAAAAATTGGTTTAAATGTAAGATTTTGAGGATGACAAAAAATATAATGTGACGTGGAGAGTCTAAGAGAATAATTTGTAATATTAAAGGTTCTACTTTTCATGATATTTATAATATATTAGATACTAAAACAATTGAAAGATAAATTTGTATAAACTAGGCAAGCAAAAAGACAAGAAAAACAAATATTTAGTTTACGTGTATTAATGTTGAAAATAAAAAAAAAAAAAACTATTTTTTTAGATGAAATTTTCAACATATGTGAGGGAGATATTTTGATAAATATTTTAATGAAGATTGTGAAAACATGATTGAATTTAGTGATTTTAATATCATAAATAATAATAATTTTTTATTTTCAATAGAGAATTAGTATAATAGAAGTTGAGGAGACTTTAAAGATATAGTGTGGAAAAGCAATAGGATCTGAAAGTATTTAAGTAGAAGTATATAAATTTTTAGGAAACTGTGAATTTTTTGGCTTACTAAACATTTTAATATTATTTTAAAAACTAAAGAGGTGTGTGATGAGTGGATAAAGAGTCTATTAGTTTCTACTTTTAAAAATAAATGGATACATTAGAGTTTACAAATTATAGAGGAATTAAGTTATTGTGCCATATATTAAAACTATGGGATAATAATTGAACATAGTTTATGATGTAAGACAAAAAATTATCAAAATCAGTTTAGATTCATGCAAAGCAATTCTACTATGAAAGTCATACATTTATTGAGAGGTTCGATGAAGAAGTATAGAGAGAGTAAAGATGAACAACATATGATTTTGTTAATTTAGAAAAAAACTTATGATAAAGTTCTAAGAAAAGTACTTTAGAGAGTTTTAGAAAAGAAAGAAGTTGATAATGCTTATATTCAATTCTTTAAAGATTTATGTACTAGAGTTGTTACCTGTGTTCGAACACAAGATTGAACAAGTATTTTTATATCTCAGTCGGATTGCATCATGGTTCGACTTTAAGCTTATATCTTTTTGCTATAGTTGTGGATGTTATTACTGGAAATTTACAGGAGGATGTAGCTTGGTGTATGTTTTTCGTTGATGATATCCTTCTTGTGGATAAGACTATAGAGGGGGTTCAGGGAAATTTTGAGTTATGGAGTTCAACTTTGAAGTCTAAAAATGTTCATTTGTGTTGATCTAAAACTGAATACATGGAATCTAATTTTAGTAATATTAGAGCTAATGGCGGGTTGTAACAATGAGTGATCAAGTCATTAAAAGGAGTGAACATTTTGGATATCTCGGGTTTTTTTGTTCAGAGTGATGGTGTTATAGATGGGGATGTTACTAAGAAGTGTTAATGTTGGATGGTTGAATAGGATGAATGTATCATGCTTATCGTGTGATAGAAAAACATCGCTTAGACTTGAAGAAAGAAATTATAAGATGGTGGCGAGACCTGCAATACTTTATGGCGCAAATTATTTGCCTGTAAAAGAGAAGCATAACATTAAGTGTTGTTGAGATGAGAATGCTCAAGTGGATGGGTGGTTTTACGCTTTGAGATAAAATGTGAAATGAATATTTTTATGATTGTATTGGAGTAGTTCCAGTGGCAGACAAGGGTAGAGAGTCTCCTTAGATGGTTTGGTTACATTAAACATCGACCCTCTGATGACCCTGCTAGGAGAATAGATGTTTTGGATTTGACTTATATTAAGATAGGTAGAGGTAGACCTAAAAAAACTTAGGGCATGCTTTATAGAAATGGATCTTAGTTTATTAGAATTAAATGAAAAATGACACTCAATAGAGCACAAAGGAGTAAAGGGATTCATGTAGCCGACACTTATTGAGATAAAGCCTTGTTGTTGTTATACACTAGTCAAAACATTGATCGAAATAAAATTATACAATGCTGCCTAGTAGAAATATGCATAGAGTTATTTAGAAGTTTATTATGGAGGATATGCAGTGAAAAACCTTCAACTCCAGGAAATGTTTGCCATCTTTGAGAGAAGACAATCTGAAGACGTCACTCATAGTCACAATGGTGACTCTCTAGATTGAGGGGAGAAAATAAATCTCTCGTATCGGGAAGTTTTAGTGACAAAGAATCAATATCCCGATAATTTGACATGGAATATCATAGAAGTCAAGATCTTGCAGTAAATGTGGATTTATTAGATTTTGACAGTAATATGGTTTCATGCGATTTTATTGAGTGGCTCCAACCAGTGAAATAAATTTTATTAAATTTTGAAAGTAAATCTCTCGCATCGGGAAGTTTTAGCGACGAAGAATCAACATCCCGATAATTTGACATGGACTATCATAGAAGTCAAGATCTTGCAGTAAATGTGGATTTATTAGATTTTGACAGTCATATGATTTCAAACAATTTTATTGAGTGGCTCCAACCAGTGAAATAAATTTTTTAAGTATAAAGGCATTCCACCTGATAAAAGAGTTAAACTAGTCATTATTAAGCTAAGAAACAATGTTTTTTTATGGTGGGAGAATTTGATGATTCTTCGATAGCAATGTGAGAAATTTGAAATCATTATCTTGTACAAGATAACATGTGAGATGCAACACAAGTATCTACCCAATACATTATAAATATGATGTATGCTTAGACTTTACCAATTACAATAGAAAGATCTCAATAAATGAGTACAAAATTGAGCTCAAGAAGTTTATGTTAAAATGTGGGCTAGTAGAGCCATAGGAGAACACCATAACTTGATATGTAAGGGGATTGAGATTGTCCATTGGCAATATGGTACAGTTGCAATCTTATTGTTCATTACAAGATGTCTAGAACCTAAACTTGAGAGTGGACAGACCGCAAACAATATCGAGTCCACACCACCCTTCAAATAGGATTCCACAATTAGATCAGGCAGTTAGAGTACAGCTAGTGAAGCATTCAATCCACCCCTGCCCGAGAAAAAATCAATCCAGAGTGGAGATAAGATGGAGTCCATCAACATTGTCAAATTCATCTTCGTTAGTATATGTTTCAAGTATCAAAGTTTGGCCAAATGGTGTCTGATTGCTCAAATAGGAGGGTGTTCTTTTTCAGCGAACAGGAAGTGGTTGAAGAATTAGACTGTGACATAGATGAGAATGGAGACGTCAAAGAGGATTATCCACTTCCAACTGGCAAGAGAGAGATGCTAGTGATTAAAGCTGAATCTATGATAGAGACTCCAACGAGACTGACATAGGTTGTCTTTGATTTAGTGAATCTAAGGAGCCGATACCAAAAAATTGGCAACTCTTATTGAAGGAGCTGTCAGACATCTGTACCGATGGTTTACCTCTCGATCGGTTTCCATAGAGAGTGGTTCAACATGTTATAGATTTGGTTCCATAGTTGGTTCCTGCAGATAAACTTGTTTGTCGGATGTGTCTAGCCAATTACAGGGAGCGGGGGGAATCATAGTACATATTTAATGACTTGAGACTTGGTACATGATAATAGCTGTCTGTGCAGTTTTTACTTTGATTGTGCAAGAAAAGAATGAATATTTATTCTATCAGGGTATATTTTGGAAGGACTTATGTGTTCAGAGTTGTCTTTAGAAGACGTGAGCATAGACTTTTGTAGTGGAGCTCCCCTAGCCACAATAGTGAAATGACTTTTTTATGGTGTTAAATTGATATTAGAAGCTTCCAAAGAAGTAGTCTTTCCTAGCCATGGAGAATGATGCGGGAGCTGAATTTTTGTAGAAACTTGCAGAATCACAAATTTTTGCAATTTTCATGATTGCGGGATGGGTCGGGCACGAGTTCTGCCCATGGAAACTTTGCTTATGGGATTTTTTGCCCCCATTATTAAATTTAGCATAGTTATTTTCCTTTTCTAGCCTTAAATTTCCTATTTCTTTCTTTTTAATTAGGTTTATTTTTGTATGAGAGACTATTTATGTGTTTTCTTTTAGGAGACTTTGAGTTTGTTTTAAGTGTTATGAAGATTGTAATCACTGTTTCTACCTTAAGAAGAGTCGTATCCTCTTCCTTTTGCGATTGTTGTTGTGTTTGTAGCCTGTGTAGGAACAACTATTGAACCTCCGTACCTTATCGCTTTGGAGCTCCATTTTCTTTTTTAGATGGGATAGCCGCCAAATGATGCTTATCCTTGTCCAAATGACGTTGAACTAGTATATTATCTTCCTCTTGCCATCCCACATTCACCTTCTCGTAAATCCTGCTTCCTAAACACCTTTTAGGAGCTCTAGAACGGTTTCAATTTGCCTTAGCCCAAAGAATGATTTGATTGTGTCTGTGAATTGTAATTGAGGTTTGTATCTTTGGTGCAAACTTGATGTATAATTTGAGACATCTTACATATCTTTGTTTGATAGAAAAGTCTTAAAATACTTGATATTCATTTGCTTGATAAGGAATGAATTTGGGATGTATGATTTATTTGTGGAGGATTTTGTTTTATGAACTTAATGACTTTGTATCAACATTATTGTTTGTATCAACATTATTGGATATTGGGCCCTTTTAAGGAGGCCTAAAGGTTTGGGCTAGGTCTTACAACTCAATTTTTTTTTTTTGTTGGGAGAGTAAAATACTTTGTATTTGTGTGTGGTGTAAGGTGTGCGATTCTTATAGGGGTAGCCATTGTTTTGTTGATTATGGTGGGCTTATAATCCTAATCTTTTAGGGAAGCCCAAGTATAGGCCTTTTTGCTTCACTTTTGAAGGAGCCACAAGTAGATCTGTCATCCTTTCCCTATAGATGAGGCATTATTCCTATAGAATAGGCTTCAATGATGGAATTTACAAGTTCAAATTATGGAAAGCTAGATGAATCTTGACTTAGCCTTCTATGTTTGATAGGTACTTGATGAATTGTGTTTAACTTGTAGGCAATGCAATTTTGATGGTGATTGAGGAAATTATTTTGACAATGCTTAGCATTCAAACTTTGAGATGCATTTAATTGTCAACGCACGACATTCCACCTTTCTCGCCTTTGGCAATTGCTCTTATGATTTTGGATAAGGTGTCCTTCTTGTAGGAGGACATCTCTCTATTTACTATTCTGCGTGATGCAATCAGTGCTAAATTTATTGGGTGTGTGTTGCTATGTTTAAAAATTGATTGAGTTGGTCAGGCATTTTGAAACGGCACATTTAATAAGTATGCACCCCGTCCTTACTTTGTGTGTAGTAAGGTTCTAAGAGTTTGTTTTTTGTAATTTTAGGATCTTCAAATATTATTTTAACAATGTTTCAAGTTAGAAGCTTAGTGGTGATATGACCTTAATTAGATGGTCCACAAAATCAAATTGAAAATTCCGTACAGTTTACTGACTCAAAAAAAGAGGATTTCTTTTAGTTTGAGTTTTTTTTAAATTTTGAAGATTATTTGGTGAAGGTTTTATGCTTAAACATTGTCAATAAATTCATCTTGTTCTAGGTCCCATTACAAGTAATTAGATGTTTCATCTCATTCGTTAGCCTATTCAAGATTGTGTCAAGTTTGATAAGCTTCTATCATTCATTTTTTTTTTTTTTGAATTTTGATTGAGGGTTATCTAACAATCTCGTTAGTTTGTGGAGTCTACCACAACTATTTGGGTTCCATGCTCTTTATTGAACCATAAAAGGGGGTACTTCATCCATTTCATGGAAATTTTGACTATTTAATGGTATTGAAAATGAAGATTAGGGTTCATTTAGTATTTATGGTGCAAGAAAATACATATAAGTTGTGGTTTGATGGATCATGGGTTGAATCGATGGACAAGATTTTCATTGGATTGGGCTAAAGGATTTCATTGTTGCTTCTCAATCAATGATTGAAGTTATATGTCTTGTGTTTTTTTATTGCATTAAAACATAAAGTATTAAATCATGTATTTAATTTTTTTGAAAGTAGTTTGAAATGTAATCATGTGAAACTCTTTTTAATTTTTTAAATATTTTTATTAATTAGCTATTTACTTTTGCTCTATATAGTTCTTAGAAAGTTCATTAAATCGTTTAATTTTTATATTTGCTCTTTTTGGATAACTTAATATAATCCTTTCATTTGAAATCTCACTCATTTTTTCAATAATTACTGTCAAGGGCTTAAATTGACAATTGGTCGTTGGTTGATAAAAATGTAATTGGGCCATGTGTTTTTTATAAGCCTTGGATCATGTTTTGCTTTTATTAAGATGGATGAGGTTAATAGACATTCGGATTCTCTTATAAACCATAATCTGATTAAGATAAAGCACATTTATAACAATGTGAGGAGTGCAGGACAACTTTAGTTGTACTTTGTCCTTGACCATTTGATCCAATTAGTGATCGAGAGTTGATTTTGAATACAAATATCAAAATTTATAAAGTTTTAGCTTATAAGCTTGGTATTAAGCCCAAAATGTACAAGATTGGTATTAGATTCTAGAGATGTTGCACGGAACTGATAGATACGTATTAATGGAGGCCAATGATCTATTGTATCCCGTGCATTAGCATTCTCTCACGTGCACTTGCCCAAACTACTTCTTGAAGTTATCAAATGGACTTCTAGCACATTTTGAATACTCGTTTTGCCCTCGAGCAATTTGATATGGCTCAAGGAGATAACTAAGATTCAAGATTGAATCATCTGCGTCTCCTCACAGTAACCCATGTAGGAGGGGTTGTGATCAATTAGAAATCGATGATCCTCACGCCTGTTGGGACGCTTGAGTTGTTTGGTGTTAAAGGCAATCCTCTTGGAGCATGAAGGCTTTGAGGGGGCTCTTGTGTACAATGAATACATGGGCTTCATGCATTGAGACTTGGGATTTATCTTTAGTGTCATATAATGACACCATACGGAAATCCACATCATAATGACTGAAGAAGACAGTGAAGATAAACCTAACAATTGTAATGTTTCCGTCTTATGCTCTCCAGAGTGGATAAGCCCAAAACGAAGCACCTTTGTCCATATGGACCATATGAGATGAATCTCGCTTATCTCTTAAGCTAACCAGAGAAACTTCTATTCTATAATTCTCTCTTCGGGAAAGGAGTAGATACTTAAAGAGGTCATGGGAGTTTCTAGAAAAAAAATGTCACATTGACAAAATTACAAGTTGTTTCACGGAGTGGGGGATGTACTATTTAATTCCCTCAAGGCTTGTAATATGCTGTGAAAGATTCACCAACTAAGTAGGGCTATTCGAGCCATTGAGCGCATTTTAAGCAAGTCGATAAATGATAACATAAGTTTGGTTAGGCTCGACATCAATCATGGTATGCTCGCATAAGATAAAGGAGATCCGATTGTGGAAATGCACGTTCATTTGCTGCGAGTGGAACTACTTATAATTAATTAGAGTGCATCCATCACGAGATGATGCAAGACTGAAATTAGTTAAGATTGATTGGGCTTGAGGAGGTGAATGATCAAGCTTCAAGCTCAATTCGAGTCGAAGTAGCTCCATTGTACTTATGAGTTTTGATTAAGATTGGATTATTGTGCCTAGGTTTAGGCTCATTTCAGATTACGTGCACCCACACAACTTTGGTTAGGCTCACTTGAATTTTTTTTTTTTTCTCACGTAAGTTTCTAATCTTTCAATCAGTATAATATCAATTAAATGCTAATAAATTCTAATCTAATATGAGGAAACTAAAATACATGTTATAATAGTGACATAGAAACCATACATAGAAAGTGAACCCCAGGAGACTTATTCAAACCATCTTTTTTGAAGGATGATAAATCTTTGAGAGTAAAAATACGTACATATATACGTATACATATACATATACGTATACATATACATATACATATAGATGAAACGCCTCTGTTAGTTATAATGATTTAAATATTTGTCCGCTTGCTCTTCGATACTAGAAATTTTAAGACCAAAATCATCAAATTGTTAAGCCAAATCACTAATGTTTCCAACAATAGAATGATCAAGAGAAGCTAATATACAAGGAGGATTCAGTTTAATCACCTTACATGCATATCAGTTTCCAGTCATATCTGTTGGACCATGAAATTCTAAGGAAGGCACTGACTCTATGACAAGATTTAGAGTTCATTCAAAATTTTACCCAGTGAGTAGTAGTTGGATTTGCAGCCACGACATTTAAAGGTAAGGTTCGATTAGTTGAATGCTCCCTAACATCCTACGTGCTGAGAAATTATTCCGTACGAAGATGCATGCGGTGTCCGATCTTCACCGTCAATCACCGTAATCTAAATTTTTTTAAAAAAAGAAAAAAAAAGAAAAAAGTTGAAAGTGGGGCCCACCAAAATTTCAGCGTGCAACAGGACAAAGGTTCAACTGGACAATGTTGCACGGCACCCTGGTCCAGTGGATCCAAAATTTAAAGGAATCAATTAAGTGGTATTAAAATAATCTCCATGATTATTTCAGTTTTAAATTTATAGAATTATAAAAATAATTTTCGATTATTTTTAAAATTATGAAAATTATTTCAATCCTAAATTAAAGAGTTAGAAATCATTTTGATGCATTTGTAAAGTTTAGAATTAAAATGCTCTCATATGAATACTATACACTTTACTCATAAGATTTTATAGGGTGAAATTCACGAGAAATTATTTCGTACGTACACCGCATGTAATGTTCGATCTCCACCGTCGATCACCACAAGCAAATTTAAAAAAAAAAAGTTGAAAGTGGGGTCCACCGAAATACATATTTGCGGTGATCGACGGTTAAGATCGGACACCGCATGCATCTCTGCATGGGGTGTCCGTATGGAATAATTTTTCCTACTTGCTAGGGATCAATGGCGGATGATTTCTACAGTTATAAATGATTATTGAAATAACTAGTGAAGTTGTTACAAGAAACTTTTTCAAGGAATAATATTTAGGAGACTCTTTAAGCGTCATCATTAAAAACCCATCAACATTTTATAATCTCCTTCGAAATGTCTTGAGTAACAAGTCTTGTCATATTTTGATAAGAGTATGAATAGAATCAAGAAGTCTAATGGAAAAATGTTCAATTAAATCTCAAACAGGACATGAATTTATAAACAATGTCAAGATTTCTGTGACAAATTTGCTAAAAATAGTGAAGAAGAAAGGAGTTGCAAATGTAGAAATATTTTCATTAGAAAAAAGAGGAGCATGTTTACATTACAAGATGGAGGGCGGCTTTTAATGAATATGAGAGGAACTTTTTTGAAAATATATAGAATCATGAAATATTGAAGATGGTTTAGAATCCTTCCCCCGAATAGTCTCCTTGAAAGAACAAGCAATATGAAAGGAGAAATTATAGCGAGCAAGATCTTAAGAGAAGGAACGAGGGAAGGGGATGCATCATAATACACAAACCTCGAAGGATAGGGTGTTAATGAGGAAGATAATCCAAACCAATATTATTCGGAGTAAAGTGGACTTAAAAATGCATTACATCGGACATTAAGAATAAGAAAAGCTAACTGCAATAGAGAGAAGCTTGATCGAAGTGGTAGGACTACTGGCCTAGACAACACAATTGGAATGCGAAAGAGTAGGCCATGAGCATAAAGGTAAAAAGATGTTGATTCCATGATGCATCAGAGAAATAAATATAACCACACGTAAGAGCCTATCTCTAGCAAGGTTTCAAATTTTTTTTAGCTCAATGCATGCGAGTGGGGCATGAGATGTTCATGCTTTGTGAGGGGAAGCAAGGGAAGTGGAATGTGAGGTCCCCATGACAACTTTTTTAGAAGTTAATAGAAGGGGGAAAAGCAAGATAACTTGGAGAAGTTTATGGGATCACCGAAGAGGTGTCGGTAGTATGGTGCTTCTCTCCTAGATCGCTAGTAAAATAATTTAGAAGGATCATAGATACTTGACTTATATATGAATGTATAGAGATTGAATGACGCAGGATAATAGGCATTTATCAAGTGAAATTATATTGTTGTTTGACGAGTAGGTGTCACTTAGGTACATTTTAATTTTTATATAAGTTAAAAAAAAGTATAACAGCGATTACTCTTGAGAAAATGAATGATTGTGCTTTTTGTTTGAACAATTTTTAGCCACTTTTAAATATAGTATAAAAAAGTACGAATTGTGTGCATGCTAGTTTTCGTATATCAATTTGTGAGGCTTTGTTAGAGAATTAAATGTTGCTCAGTATTTTAAGTTATCATCTCAACATTCATAAAACAATGTAAAATATTTATAAAATTTGATCATTTACTTTTTGTATGTGAAACATCAAATTTCCCTTTCAAACCTGGAACACTATTTATTAAGTTTGTGAGTGACTGCTCAAAAGACTTTTTAAAGAGAGTGTGATTCTTGTAGTTCTTTGGTTTTTTTTTGTTTTTTTTTTTTTTTTTTTCTTTATTTTAAAAACATGTTTATTTAGTTCATTTTTTTATATTTTTATTTTTTGTTTTAAAAATAACTAAGCATATTATAACATACGCAACATGTTTTATTTCATGTAAAAACATAAACAAAGCAAAATTACTTTTATTTATTTATTTATTTTTTATATTTTAACGTGAAATAAAACATGTTTGGTATATTATAACATGTTTAATTATTTAAAAAGAAATCAAAATAATTTTTAGATATTTTGAGTATTTTTAAATACAAGACAATTTATTTTTTTAAAGAAGAAATAAAAATATAAAAAAAATGCACTAAACAAGCATGTTTTTAAAATGAAAGCATAAACAAAAAATAAAAATAAAAATATAAATGATCCCAAACAAGCCCATAGCAATTCATTTTAAAAGTAGTTTGGTGCAGAATTTTGAACAACTCTATTGTTCTTTCTTTGATTGTTCCTTCTTCGCTAAACAGGCAAATCTTATTAAATTTTCTTTGGAATGCCTTGCCTGTCCTTGTTATCATATGCCAATTAGGAAGCAACCCTTGTGGAAGGACTCCATTTATTTGACATGAGGCCCAACAAGGGCATTGTTGGATTATCTTACACTACAACCTTTCTTATACATGCAAGTAAAAATTAATCTTATACATGTTTATATATCCAAGACAAATGATACTCAAGCTAATATTACTGGTTATTTTATTATATTACCTTGTAACTTCAGTTTTAGTATCATGATGGTCATTTTTATCCTTATTCTGACTATTCAACTTCATGAATCGAATGTCGATCTATTACTATTGAGTGCCAAATAGGCGTTAAATCTATTTTTATTAATTTTTTCACCCACTCATTTTTAGCTCTAAAAACTTTTAGATAAAATGACTACGCTTGAAAAACAAATAGTGATCCCCAATGTGAATGCTCGTCTTTATTTAATACCTATCATGATTTTGTAGGTGTTCTATCACGCCCTCTCAAAGGAGGAACAACTCGAGGCTCTAGAAGAGGAGAAGAAAATATTGGAGGAGAAGAAGAAACTGAAAGCTGCCGGTGTTATAGGGAGCACGGTGGACGTGTTGGGCGGCGCGGTGGGCGGAGCAGCATCCCTGGTGACCACGGGTGAACCCGCCGGTGCCGGCATCGTCGGTTCAGGCCTAGGTGCAGGTGCTGGTCTGGTTGGCTCTGGATTCCATGCCCTGAGCAAAGCAGGGAAATTCATGGGCAAGACGGTCTCTCACCAGTTCAGTACCTCCAAGAAAAACGGAAACGGTTCTCCTGTAATTCCAGCAGATGGAGCTGGAAGTTAAGCTGTAACTAATTCTTTTACATGTTTTGCCTTTTTTATGGGAAATTTACATACCTAAGTCACAATTCTTATGGATTTTACATATATATAACGCCAAAAGTTTGATACTTATATTTATAACATCTTGGTGCTACAAACCTATGCATAAAAAGGTGCAATTGTCTTTTTAAAAATTAGTAAAAGTGGTCTTTTTTATGTGATAATAGAGGCTCAAGAGCTATGAATGTAAATATTAAAGTTTAGGTATTAGATGTGTAAATTACATAAGAATTGTGTGGAATGTATGTAAATGGCCCCTTTTTTTATTTGTATCAGACGCCCAACTGTCAGAAGCATTTATAGCTAGCTGTGCGCTGCATATCCACACTGGTATGGCATATTTCTTCTCTTTATCATCTTGTGCATCAAAATGTGTTTTGATTGTTTTGTTAATGGCCTTCTTTTTATTCTGATTATATTTAACTTATATTTTAGGCTTATTTTATACAGCAACTTCCACTTTCATTTGTTTATTTGGTCAACTTGGGTTTCTTGAGTTTTATCTTGTTATAAAGATAAAAACAACATTTGGGGATTGTATTTTAATCAATTGCTGGCGTCACGTGAGGACATGTTATGTTGATTCAAAAGTGGATAAATATAAATTAAATGAGATATTAGCTAAATAAAAAGAGGCATTTACATAAATACCTCCCAATTTTTATGTATTTACACATCTAACTACTAAACTTTGTTTTTTGCATCTATGCTGGTCGTAATATCGCACGAGAATCAGTATTTAACATTTAAAAAGTGAATTATATCTTTGATGCATGGATAAGGTGGCATGTATGTAAAAATTGAAGTGTGGGTGTTACATGTGGAAATACGTGAGAATGGAGTGGTATGTATGTAAATATTTCAATAATTATAATAATAATAATAATCTTCCATGGCATTTTATTTATTGTAAATGTCATTAAAATACTCCTGGAGTGGAGCGTTTGGGGCGGCTATTGTCTTTCCAAGCAACAACTTTTAAGTTGTTCCTGGAGAACAACTTTTCAGCTGCTGCTAGAAAATTTTGTTGGAAAAATAAGAATATGTTTGGATAATTTATTGTGTTGCAGTTATTTCTGATGAAAAAAATTATTTTGTCCTCATGTGTATAATATATTTAAATAATTATAATTTTAAAAAATTATTTTGTCTTCATATATATAATATATTTGAATAATTATAATTTTAAAAATAATTATAGCTGAATAACAAAGACAGGCTTAGTTACATAAAAATATCTTAAGGGTTCAAAATTCTATAATATATAAAAAGTGACCTCTCATTTCATTTAAAATTCTCTAATATATAAAAAGTGATCTCTCATTTCATTTATATATTTACAATAACAAGGACCATCAAAATAATAAGTAAGCTTAAAATGATGTTTGTTTTCATATCTTGACGATCAAACATTCGGGATAATTTTTTTTTCACAACAGTATCTCTCCTCACATGATCATTATCCTGAGTGAACTCATTTGTGTCATTAGTCCAACATAAATACATGCAATCTTGAGGTGTCGTTTTTCAAGGGCAACAGTAAAATCTTCTTCTGTAGCTCTCTTCCCTTTTAGATTTATACTCAAAACATTGCATGCCACTGTGGCAGGATGGAACACTTTCACTTCCCGAAATCACTGATGATATTGAACTCATTTTTTCTCTGATTAAATATATTATGACTTCAATTGACATAAAAGAATAAATATGCAACAGAACCATTAAAAAAATTAAATAGTTTTACAATAAAAACAAGATGCAGAAATAGTGTTGGGACATTATTAAGTTTGATCTGGTTGATATTATACAAGATTTTTTCAAGGGGATTGATTTACCTAAGTATTTCAAGACTTTCAATCTTGTTTTGATCTCTAAGATTAGCAATGTTATATCTTGGGATAATTTTAGGTCAATTAGTCTAAATAGAGCGGTTTTTAAAATTATCTCTAAGATTAAAGTTAATAGAATTCAACCTTTACTTCATGAACTTATTAGTTTAAATCAAATTGCCTTTATAAAGGGGAGGAATATTTGTGATAATGTCCTAACTGTACAAGAATTGCTTTTAGATTTGGAAAATAAAGATAATGGGAGGAATATTATTTTAAAATGGATATCAAAAAAGCTTTTGATACCATTAGATGAGAGTTTATCCTTGATGCTCTTGATGCAATTGGCTTTCAAGTTAGTGTTTGAAGTATAATTAGTAGAATTCTTAATAGCAACTTTTATTCTATTTTAATCAACAGTAAAGCTTATGGTTATTTTAAAGCTTTTAGAGATATTAAGCAAGGTGATCCTTTATCATCTTATATTTTTATTATTGTTTTTTACTACTTATATAAATGTATTAATAATTTATTTCATAATAACCCTAGCATGTATTATTTTCATAGAGATAGAGTAGGTAATTAGCATTTATGTTTTGCTGGTGATTTAAACATTTTTACTAATGCAAATAAAAGGTCCATAAAAAAGGTTTGGAATGAAATTAGTCAGTTTCAAGATGTATCGGGTATGTTTTTAAATACTTCTAAATGTACTTCTATTGCTCTAAACATGTTTTTGTTGTTAAAAAGAATTGGATTGTGGACTACACTAAATGAAATAAAATTAATTTGCCTATTAATTAAATAGGATTTACCTTAGATAAGAAAAGCAGAAGGAATGCTCTTTTCTCCGGTTTATTTGATAAAGTTAAGAATATAATTCTTGCTTGGGAGAATAATTTTCTTTCTTTTAGAGGAAAAATTACTATTCTTAAGAGTATTTTAACTTCTCTTCCTTTGTATGTGATGCAAATTATGAACATGCCTTTGAGTTTTATTAATAAATTGGAGAATTTATTTAATAAATTTCTATGGGATGGTAATGGTAAGCAAAGTATACATTGGAAAAGTTCAAATAAGATTTGTAAACCATTTGATAAATAAAGGTGGTCTTGGCTTCAGGAAAATTGTTGATATAATACATATAAATCATATGAAGTTATGGTTTAGATTTAGACAACAAAATTCCATTTGGGCTTCTCTTATACATGCTAAATATTGCAATGATTTGCATCCCCTTGCAGTTAATAATTCTAAGTTTGATTCTTCTATTTGGGAAAGCATGTTGAAAATTTCTAGATTAACCGACAATCTTATTACTTGGGATATTGGTAATGGTAAGGTTTCTTTCTGGTATGATGATTGGCTTGGAAATGGTAATCTTGTAGACTGGTATGGTGGCCCTCAAGATATTAAGATTATGGTCAAAGATTTTTGGCATGATAATGGATGGAATATTGATAAGTTAAGGGTTTTGCTTAAATATGAGGATGTGAAATTTATATCCAATATTCCTTATATTCCTTTCAATAATCTTTCAATAATGGGAATGTTGATATTCCTAAGATTAAAAGTAATATTGGGGATACTATTGCTAACACTTTTCAATTCTTTCAGGGCATAAATTTCAAGTGGATATGGAACACTTGGGTAAAACCTTCACATTCCTTTTCTATATGGATGTTGTTTTAAAATATTTTACCAATTGATGATATTCTTAAGCTTAAAGGGTTTATAATCACTTATGTTTGTTTAATGTGTAGAAAGAACTTAAAGGGCTTATAATCACTAAATCTAAATTTTACAAAATTAATTTGAATCTATTAATCATATTTTTATAAATTTTGGTTTTGCATCAAATTTGGAGGAAAATTTCGGATCTATTTGGTAAAAGATGGAATGTTGATTCTTATATGAGCATTGGTGACATTTATGAAGTCTGGAATAATTCTGGACACTCTTTTTTGTCTAATGTTTCATCAGTTGTTCTTTGGTTTATCTGGTATACTAGAAACAAAACTAAATTTCATAATGAATCTCCTAATGTTAATCATACTTTTGGTATGATTAATAATTACTTATCTAATAGTTTACTAATAATGGTATGAAAGGGTATAATAGCCATAATCTATATGAGGTCTTTGTTAAATTTAAGATTTTGCATGAACTAGTGATTAATAGAAACCTCTCGGTTTATTGGTGTAAGTTGTATGCCTTCTATGTTAAAATTAATGTTTATGGTAGCTGGAAAGTTAATAACGCTGGTGCTGGAGGAGTGTACAGGGATTTCTTGGGATCAGTTATCTGTTGGTTTGCTTCATCGGTTGTTCCCATCTTGGCTTTAGTTGTTGAGGCTGATGTTGTTGTTTTTGTTCTTATGTTAGGCAAAAAATATGGTTGGAAACATTTGACTATAGAAAATGATTCTTTTTTATTGTGGAAGTTTTGCAGGTTAAAAGATGAGCATCATTGGAGTATTAACATTCAAATGAAGAAGATAGAGGATCTAACCAAAGACATAAGCATTTGTTGGACTCATACTAGAAGGGAAGGAAACATAAAAGCTGATTGGGCGGCCAAGTTGGGTTGCTCTCTTAATTATGTTGTTGTATCAAAGCAAGTTCATTTGGTCTTTATGGAGCTAGTGATTGTTGATTTACTTTAGTTTTTTAGTTGTTTTATTTCTTTTTTCTTTTCTTTGCGGTTCTTAGGCGGGGTGAGTTGTACGAGGTGTGTAGTAGGTTCCTCTTCCCTCTCTTTTTTCTATATTTTTTTTGTTTTTTTTGGAATATAAATCCCTTACGAGTTATAAAAAATACATATTATAGAATATAACTAGATCATTGAATTGATATATAAAGAAAAAATGATAATTCTGGGTTTTGTGACAATAATATTCATGCATGAATATTTTGAATTGAAGTTTTACATAAACTTTATTTCAAACGATCATTGAAGTTATTTGCATGATATTTATATGATAATAAACCTCACGAATCTTTAAAAATGAAGATTTGTGTCCTAAAATGATCCCGAGAGAGAAAAAAAAATTAGGCTTTTAGTAATTAAGACCGTTTTTTGGGTTATCTATGAGTTAGTTAAAACTAATTGTGTTTGAAGAATTTTATATTATCTGTGATTTTTATTAAATTTTAATTTTCTAAAATTTAGATTTAGTCAAGATTAAGCTCAAGTGAAATCCAATTGAGTTTGAGAAAGGAAAATAGAGTTGACAAAAAAATGAGGTCAATATCAATCGGGGATAATAGTTCTTCATAACCTATGCCTAGGTCATAAGAAGTGTTTGAAACTATATTATATTTAAAATAGGCTTAATTGTGCAATGCTTACTAGGACTCTTTAGATCCCCTATCTAGGTTGTAAAACTCTGATAATAATATGCTTATTTAGTTAGATTTTTGTGAGTTAGCTTATTCCTTCCATCAGGAAACAAGGCAAAAGTCCTAGATCATGAATGATTATAACACCCTAGTGGGCAAATCAAGAGTAAATGAAGTTCATAAAGTTAATCCAATGACTTGCATACATGATAAGCACATAAAATGTTAAGCAAAATCATATGGAGGAAAACCACAAAAAACTATCCATTATCACATAAGCACTAAGGAGATTTAGATTCGAGACATGTGAGAGAAAAACCAAAAGCATGTGATGGAAATCATTAAAAACTAACAAATATATGAAAAAAAAAAACTTACAAACTTTTTTTCCTCTCCAAATAAGCATGATCCTCGCTATTCAATGAAGAAGCTCCAATCTCTCTCTCTCTCTCGTTCTCTCTCTCTCTCTCTCTCTCTCTCTCTCTCTCATTAGGTATGATCACTTACTTACAAACTCCCTTTAAAAAACGACAAGAAAACACCATAAGAGCCTTCTTTCTTCACTGTTGAAGAGAAAACCTTCAGAGCACTCAAAGGAACTCTCCTCTCACAGAAATCCTAGCCTTTAGTTGTCTAATGATGTCTTCCATCAATTTAAGATGTATATTTATAGCAAAGGCTCACCTAAAGGCAAGAAATCTTCCCATAATGTTTATCAGATTTGTAATCCATTTGATATTCTAATTAGTCACCCAAAGATTCCAAAAGTAGGTTAAAGGCATTATCTGGACTATTGGGTTAATTTTATTGTTATTTGGTTCGTCTCGTCGAGTCAGTATGTTTAACTATAAGTTTGCCAGAATCAGAGTTATGAATGATTTTTAATTTGAGTTTGCATGTTTCTTTGCTCAAAATATGCTCCACGATTCGTGTTGATTATCATGAGATTCATGCTAAATGAAAAAAATTATCGATAACATTATCAAGCTTAAAATAAACATAATCTACTTAATAAAGATATACACTTATTGAAGATTTGCATCATGCAAAGATGATAGTTGATGAACTCACTCTATTCAACACACCATTTGATCTTAATCACTTTATCTAACAATTTGTTGGAGAGTTTGAGGAATACTCCGACCACTTATGCTATATTCGTCATGTCTAAGACACCTTTGATGAACTATTATATGATTAACTAATTACCAATGAAGTGCGTCTCAATTTGGAATGCAAAAGAAATTTATCATGCATGTTAGCATCAATTTGACCCTTAAACCTAAATAATTGTTACATTTAAACCAATAACAACCTAATGTTTAAACGAGAGGACTCATTTACTTTCTGCTAACGCATTTAAAAATTTCTTATCAAACAATAAGAATTTAATGCATGTTTGTTTCCGGGATTCTATATATATATATATATATATATATATTATTTAAAGAAGCATTATTCGTCTCCCTATGTGTTAATTTAAATAAAAGGATACATAATTTGGTGGTAAAGGATTCCCCAACTACAAAACAAAAAAAATACATAACTCACTCAATAAAAGGGATACTCCACCCATCAAACAAGTAAAATAAACCTAAAAAAATCAAAATTATGACCAAACTGATACAAATATACCCAAAATAAAATTTAAAAACCCAAAATAAATAAATTCAGAGATACAATGGATCAAAACTAGCTGCTTTGTATAGTCCGACGATCTCTAGAGGTTGCCGACCACCCTACTTGATAGCAGAAAATAAAATCAGAAAATAAAATTGCAATGCAGAAAATAAAATTGCAATACCATCCTATCCCAAAATCCAAGTCTTACATCCTGCAAACAAACAAAAATATACTCCATATGGTGCGAATTGTTAGTGTAAAAGTCATTCAGAACTCCACAATAAAATTAGGTTCACATAAAAAACTTCCATAAATCTAGGTCCCTTGATTGTATTTTATTACAATCCTCAATGATGTCAATGAATTCCATAAAAACAAAAAAACCGCAACTTAATTGTAGATAAAATGGTTATAAAGCAAATATGCCATATCTCATGCCAAATATGCAGCAAATAGCCGAATTTCCATTCCAAATGTGCAACTATTAAAACCGTAATTGCTTTGCCAAATATGTCGTAATTACTGCAGCCAAATATGCCAAATATTTGATAATCACGACAGCCATAAATGCCAAATTTTGATAATCACGGCATCCAAATAGGCCTTGCCAAATTTGCCGTAAATCTTTTACCAAATTGTATCAAATAACTGAAATTTGATAATCCCCATGCCAAATATGCAGCTAAAAAATTGAAAATGATTCAGCTATTTTAATTTAGGCATCTTCCCTTCCTGAAATAAAAGTTACCACAAAAAGTACATAAAAGCCTTTAATTACTCCCATGCCAAAATATACATTAAGGCTAAATAAATTCCGTAACCACAAAATTTAGTCCACCCTTCCGATAGCATTCAATGCATACTTCAATAAGCCTTAAATATCAGATATTTTTTTATGGGATGTAAAAGCATCATAAAAACTGAATTTAAATCTCCACCTTTTCTTTAAAACCGAAATCGTAGCCATATTCATGCCTTCAAAGCAAATATAGATAAATCCCTCCGAACAAGCATTACAGCCTTCAATATCCATAAAATAAATTTTCTCATGGCCTAATATAAGGTAAATCCATAGAGACCCCCCTCAGAAGATATTTTAGATGATTCTCAGGTGAAACACCAACAAATAACATTTCCTTCATTTTACCCCTTCCAGCCAACCAATCCGCCGGGGAGTTGCCCTCCCTTAGGATATGTGAGAAAAGAATAAAAATATTAAACTTATGAATAAGCTCTCTTATTCTATTCCAAATTGCCACGACATTCCATTTAGGTGCATTATTCATATCAAACTCCTTACAGAGATTAAACTGATCAGTCTGAATAATCAGATTTGAGAATTTAAAAGCAATAGACACCTTCGAAGAGAGTAAAAATGACCAGCATTCGGCCTCAAAAGGGGATGAAGTAATAATCGGAGAAGCAAAGAAACATCTGCACAAGCCTAAATAATCTCTAAAAACACCTCCAGCTCCAACTGCCTTGGAAGTCCAACTTCCATCAATATTCACTTTGATTCAGCCTTTAGGAGGGGGTTTCCACTTAATAATAGTGGTCATCCTACCCATCTTTGGTGGATGTAAATCAACATTCAACCCCAAATTACGGCAAGCACGAAATAAGTAAGAAAGAATATAAGAAACCATATTAGTTGGGAACGAACCCAAATTTTGATATTTATGATTATTCCTTACCACCCAAATAAACCAAATCACCAATAAAGGGAAGCTAGCTAATTTGGAATCCATCCTATCTGCAGCCCTCCACTTTAAAAGGTAGCTTTTGATATCATTACAATCACGCAATTAATATGAAAGTGTTTTCCCAATGTATTCCAAATTTCTTTAGCAAAAGAACACGGGAAGAAAAGATGCACCATCGATTCCTCTTCATTCTTGCATAAATGACATTGTGAAGCAAATTTCAACCCTTTAAGTTTAAGAATATCATCAAGAGGAAGCATATTAAGAAAAAATCTCCATAAGAAAAAAGAGATAGAGGGAGTTAGAAAATGATTCCAAATAATTTTACCCCATCGCATTTTTCATGAAAATATATATTCGAATACAATAGCTTCAAAGAAGATATATTATAGGATTTTTTCCAAATGGGGGTGTCTTTGCCCTCCTTCTTTATAGGAATCTTAGTAACAAACTTAGTTCTATCCCCAATAAGAGACCTTAATTTATTAACATCCCAATTTCCTTCCAACCAAATATCAGAGATAGTCAATTTATTATTCTGTGGAGAAGTAATAAGTAATAGATAATACCGTATCCCCTAAGCCCAAATTATTAAGGAAATATTATCTTCACCCACAACCCAAAATATGAATTTTCTCGCGACCTCTCTTGCTTTCAAAATAGCTTTCCAACTCTTAGAATCCCCCACTTTCCACTAAACTATAGCCAGATTTGACTTAGTACAATATTTATGAAATTGAAAGTGAGCCCATAACAAAGTATTATCATGAAATTTAAACCACAACTTGCACATACTATTGTCAGTGATTTGCTTCAAACTCTTTAAACTAAGACCCCCAGCTACAATAGGCTTGGTAAATTTATCAAATGACATCCAATGCTTTCTGGATTGATTAGCCGACCAAAGAAATCAGTCAAATAATCTTTCTAATTAGATCTGAGTGCTTTTCTTAAGATTCAAGATTTGAAGAGCATATAAAGGGATATTTAATAGAACATTTCTGAGGAGGGTAATGCGACCCCCATTAGACAGGAAATTATTCCTCCAATCATTAATTCTATTTTTGATCTTTTCCACAACTTCATCTAATTGTATTTGCTTTCGATGGCCCTTAAGCAAATTTATTCCCAAATATTTCAGGGGCAAGGTGGAAGCATGAAACCCATTGTAATTATTACTCCAAATCACAATAGAGCTTTTGACAGAATTCCCAAAATACATATTACATTTATCTTTGCTGAAAACCAGACTAGAATTATCTTGAAAAGTATCTATTACTTGCATAAGAGCTTTAATGGTTGATTTACTGACATTACTGAAAATTATGGCATCATTAGCATACACCAAATGACTAATCATAATAGAAGATTTATGTGAGAATTGAGTATAAGGTTTGTTCATTTGTAAATTGTTAATTAATCTAGAGAAATAATCAAAAGCAAGAATAAAACTTGTAGGGGATAAAGGATCTCCCTGTTTAATTCCCCTTGTAGCAGAAAAAAAATCCATAAGAATTTCCATTAACCATAATGATTATTCACCAACCATCTACGACTAAGGGAGAAAAAATTATTGTGAAAACCTCTGGCCCACAAGATATTTAATATGAAATCCCAGTTGATAGTATCATAAGCCTTCTTATTATCAAGTTTGAGAATCATATTACCTCCACGACACTTTTTATCAAGATCTTCTATCATCTCCTGCGCTAAAAGAATATTATCAGTTATCTCCCTTCCTTTAATGAAAGCAGATTGATGAACAAAGATAATATTACTCAACATAGGTTGTAATCTATAGAGAAGCAATTTGCTAATAACTTTAGAGATCACAGAAGTGAGGGAAATAGGCCTGAATTTATCCCAGCTAGATTTATCATTCCCCTTAAGAATAAGAACAATCAACGAAGATGTAAATATTTCCCAGGGTCTTCCCCCTGGAAAAAAACTTTGAATAGCTTTAATCACATCTTTTTTAATAATCTCCCAACTCGTTACATAAAAAGCAACAGTGAAACCATCATGTCCAGGAGATTTATTAGTATTAATTTCCTTAAACACCGCATAAATCTTTTGTTCCGTTGGAATATTAGAAATATCAATTTTAGAAGTATATTCCCTTTCACCTTAAAAAAAATCAGAAATAATAGGGAGAGTCTGAGAGGAAGAATGAAATACATTTGTAAAATACTCCACCGCATTGTTGCCAATCTCATCCTTGCCAGTGATACTCCTCCCATCAGCAGTATTAATATTTAAAATAGTACTCAAATTCCTTTTATGCTTAATAGAGGCGTGGAAAAATTTTGAATTGCGATCTCCACTAGTAAAATAAATATCATTAGCTTTTTGCTGTAAGAACTCTTCCAGATTAATCTCTTCTAACAGTTTGTTATGGGCTTGGGCCAACTCAATGACATGTTGCAGATTACAAATAACCAGATTCTCCAAGTTATCCACAACCTTCTTAGCCTCTTTGACTCTATTATGAATATTACCAAAATGCATAACATTCTACTTCCTTAATCCATCAGCTACATGTTTATGCAGTTGCCACAAAACATACAAAAAATTACTGACATCATTTGTATGTCAGGCCTGTTTCACAGTGCTAAAAAAAGTATCGTGAGTAGTCCAAATATTCAGAAATTTAAAACGATATTTAGCGGGTTTAGTAATAAAAGCAAGAGAAAGCATAATGAGATTATGAAGTATATATATATATATATATATATATATATATATATATATATGAAAAGAGTTACATGCAAAAAAAAACATCCATGCACACATTTCTTATGTATTTACATATTAACACCCAATGTTTGATCTTTATGTATTTATATATTAACACCCAATGTTTGATCTTTATTTACACTGACAACATTGTGTAGTCATAAATTAACAAAGAAAAAAAAGTGTCTTTCAATTTAAAAAAGAAGAAAATATTAATGTTTTAGATGGGATGTTCAGATTTTGAGTAATATGCATGTAAATGTCATTGTTCAAGTATTCGGTATGTAAATACATAAGATTTGTGTGACATATATGTAATATATACATAAGTTAGGTAAATAAGTTATATTCAATTTTTGTTTCTTTCATTTATTAAATCCCGATTTACAAAATTCACTTATAAGTTAGATTTAACAGATTTAGCGCAGTAAAAATATATTTTCAATTGATTTATATCAAACTCATCAAATAAATTTAACTGAATTTAATATAATTGAATCAAATATTATTTCAAATTTAATAATATTTAGATTTAATAAGTTCAAATTTACTGAATCTAGTAAATCCTATTTCATTTAAAGCAGCCAAAATATCTCTAAAATAGTAAAAAATATTTCATCAGGAGTCCTAATACATTTCATCAATAATTCAACAGTGAAGTGACACAATTTTTATGAGGAAGACCTCCTGAATCAATCTTTTTACTCAAATAGCGTGAGATTTGCCCAACGCCGTCTTAAACCCGCCATGGTTGTATTCCTGAAGCTCCCCTCTCCATCCCTCGGCGAAACAATCACCCTATCGGTTCCGTTGGAATCCGGCGCACGCTAGATCGCATTCCCAACTCTGAAAAACTCACCAGATCCTTCCCCGCTCCACCATTTTATCATCCATCTCTCTACCTGCTTGTTCCCTTTCCGCGCTTAAGTCTCTCTTGATCGAACCTCATCTTGTCCGTGGACTGGAAAGCCCTAGTTCTTGCCAAGGAAATGAGCATGTGGTTGTTCCAGCAATAGTCCGATTCATGGTGATTGTTTTGTGAGTGGAGTAATGAGAAGTCGTTTCGAGCGGACGCTGAAAGAGCTCTACTATCGCACGGAAGGATTTTGGAAGCGAAGGCAGGGAGAACTTTATTTGGGATAAAGGCCTGTAAACATGTCTGTGTTTTGTTCCAATTTGTTCGATCCTTTTGCTCCCTTCCCTCCTTTTTCCTATAGTTTGTGTTTGGCTTTTGCTGAAATTTTTTTTTCTGTAAGTAGATCATTTAAGCAGCATGTCCTGGCAGTGTGAGGCTGATGTCGTTTGTTAACTGAAATTAAAAAAGATTAGGGAGAATTATATATATATTTTCTAAACTAAGGTGCCTTCAGGCAGGGAACTACCGTCCTTGGTTTGGGAAGAGGCGAGTTTGGTGTTAATCTATGCCTATGTAAATGTTTTTCTGAGAGCAAACTAAAAAAAATTGATGGTGCCTGTTAATCTTCTAGGCATGCGGTACTTTCGAATTCGCATGATTCTAGAGAAGGCACTTAATGAATCCTTTCTATTTTTTTTTTATTTTTTGAATTATTTCACTTTTCTTTGAACTTTAAGATCCACAAATTTGTTGTCTTTGGTTGAGTTGGACGATAAATATCCGATTAGTTCCGTTCTGAAGGGCAGCTATTGCATTCTGGGATCTGTAGATGATTCTAACATTGAATTTGGGAGGCCTAACTTGGTGAAATCCTTGAAATGAAGCCAAATGATGATTTATTATTCCTGTTAATATCTTGGGTCCGTTCTCCACAAATTTAAGTTTTTCATTGATTCGACCTTTTTTCAACATGTCTTCTTAAAAATTTAATTTGTTATGGACCCAAAAAAGCCCAAAAAAAAAAAAAAAAAGGGTGCTTGTGGGAGAATTGTTTTTGTCCTGAAAATTCAGAATTGTTCAGTATTCACTATTCACCTATTAAACCCCTAGCCCATACTCATAGTTTGCAATTTTTTTTTTTTTTGAGTTTATATATTGGGGAAGGAGAGGTAGCAGATCTGTTTAAATTTTTTGGGCCTTCCACCTGATTTCCATATTTTGAATCAATTCCAAGCCTCTGAGCTACTCAAGACTATTTCACATATGTTCTCGTTTTTCAAATTCTTTTGCGTTATATATATAAAATTTTATCATGCTATTGGAGCTTTCTATTGTGAAAATTTTGATGTATCTAATTCATGATCAAATGATCTTTGACATTCATTTGTTATATTTTTCCAGCCATCTTTTTTCATTGGTGCAGAGGTAAGGGCCGAAGGAAAAACACTTTGATCTTTACACTCCTCAAACCTAAATGAAGCAAAAAAGTGCTAGGGATGCCTTCCCAAATAAAACTTAAAGACTCTCGTAAGGAATCATCTTAGAATTTCATCAAGAAAGTTTGTATAAGCCTTCACGTGACTTATTTTGATGAAAAATAAGGCCAAGACTATCTTATAACTACTAGCCTGAAGTCCCTATATTTTCATTACTTTCATTTTGTATTTAATTTCAAAATACAGATATATATCTTACATAGCATACATATTGCTGGTATTGATACATAATTTTAAAATTTATTAAGCTAGGTTGTTGACTAAACAGTTTGTCATGTCATGAAACAGTTAAGGCCTTTTTTATATGAATTTCTGTTGAAGTTAATGACACGAAGTTATAATATTTGTTGTGATAGCTAGACATGTGTGCTTTTAAATCATAGGTATGGTTCGGTTAAAGTCTTTGTTCAACTTCAAATGAAAAGTAAGTGAAACTTGGTTGTATGTTTTAAATATTTCCATGTCTTGATGACCATTTATGTCATAGGCTTCTTTTTCTATTGCTGAACTATAAGATCCAAAATAATAATGACATTTTGTAAATTCTATGGATAGATGCGCGAATCTCAATCAGATTGCATTTTTATTCTGCTACTTTTAAGCATAAGTCTCCCTGGCGAACAAATTATTCTTTCTTTCTTCAATCATCGCCACATTTAATTATTTTTACATGCTTTATTTGCTTTTTCTCTTTTTCTTTATAAGTCTTATAAATACTTTCTTCTTTCCCTTTTATTGGATCTTGTGACTCTTGTTATGCATGCCCAAACCACATAAAGTTAATCCCCTTTTTATTTTTCTCAAATTTAAATTGCCTGCTATTGAGTTCTTTTTTGCATAATTCTAATAGTCATTATGTAAATCCCATCCGCTGACATATATTTTCTTATTGCATAATACAGATCTGTCTCTTCTCAAATTTAACCATCAAGCTTTAACTTCTAGAAGTTATGTTTTCATATATATTCTAATATCTTTGTATAATATTTCCAAGGTGCTTAAACCAATGACATAGAGTTATCATTCTCCTACAATACTAATAATGAATTATCAATTTCAACTTCATTAAAATTGCAAATTGTAGGCTTAGGTTTATTATATCAACCTAAGCCCTCTACATCACATTCTTTCTTTTTTAACAAAGAAATATGCTAGTAGTATTGAATCCAAATTTGTCCTGTGAATCACACCCAAAGATTAGAACGTAGAGAAGTAGAGAGAGAGAGAGAGAGAGAGACAGAGAGAAAGCATAGAAATGGACAATAGAGTGAAAGGGTTGTGTAATCATTTATTCATGAAATGATCCTCTATTTATAGGCAAAGGAGAAATAACATATAAAATTACATATAAATGTCCTCGTGGGCCCAAAACCTTTTTGTTCTCTGCCCCGACCGGCTTGGCTAACTGGACTGAATAAGGCTTAGTGATGATGTCGGTCGGCTATGCCTGTTATTGTTGTCTAGCGTAATGTTGCCAGTATGCTTGACGACCACAGGTTGGTAGGAATGATCTGATCGATATGTTTAGTTGATTGATGATAATAGTCTAGCCGACGCTCGATCTCCACTAAGAAGTTTCTGTAAACAAGGTAGGCTAGGCCATCGGGCAAATGATAAATCACTATTATCTGATGGGTTGCCATTCCTTAAATGAGAGGATCTTGGTGGGATGGATGGGACTTCTATTTTTTTGGTTGCATTTTGCGGAGACGACTGAGTGATCCCAGTATAACAGTCATAGGTTTAGCCTCTCCTTAGGACTGATTTTGTTACAGTGGCAGGCCTGGAGGATTCTTCGCTTGTTGTTTGATGAGCTGCTTGGGCTGATAACTTCGCGACTACCCTGGTGACTTGGGCAATCTCGGGTTTACTATATCAGGTCGGAAATGGGGTTCATTGATCCGCCTTTTGTTGGGCCCTCTCGATAATCAGGGCCTTTCTCCTTAGACTGTTAGATTTCCTCGAGATTCCTGCCCATAAGATTTTTGTGTATATATTTAGTTTCCAATTTTCTTATTTCTTGAAAGTCGTGCTACGATAAGATTAAGAGAATTTAATGTGTAGTAATAAATATCATTTATGATTATTCAATCATTCAATAATTGAACTTCCCCGATTTTCGTGTCTGTTCATTCTTATAAATAGGGCGTGAAAGCCTTGGATTTTCTCATCATCTCAGTCGCTTGATTGTCTCGACTCTTCCAAGTTTAGTTGCCATCATGGTGAACATGTTGACCTTCAAATTCGACCTTTTTAGTAGGACTATATATTGCCAAGCTCTCAAAGAGATGAGGGGGGTTAACCTTCCAGAGGGTGAGAAGAGGAAGAAGCTGGCCATGAGGAAGTGGTAGATGCCTGACTTGGAAGTTCAGGTTGGTCGTCAGACTCCTTTTGTGGTCGTCAACTAGTGAAGATTCAGATGGAGAAAAGACGGCATTCGGGCGCGCCATCTGCTACTCTATCGATCTTGTTTGCAAAGAAAAAGGCATTACTTGCTAGTGGCGTCAATCAAGGGTCCGTCAACACCATGATGCAACTCGAGTCGCAGGGGACTGCCGACATCCCTTAATTGCCTGTGATATAGAAGAAGGCTGGTGAGGATGATGTGTCATTTAGTGCATTTGAGTGGGATTGAATAGCTTTTACGAGGAACTTTGATCTTGCTTAGGTGATCTCTTTCCTTCTTGAATTTTCCTTCATTCTTCTTTTTTGATGTAGCTCTTCCGACCATCGAGATCTTGACCGCTGACTCACCCGTGACGGAGGTTGGTGCCGGCGATGCCACAAATTTGGCGGCCACTGATAAGGGTTTGATTGGTGGAAATCGGACTTTTGACGAGATTGGAGATGTTGGATATTTGATTGGTCCAATCGAGCTCACGAGGGAAGCTACCGATTGGAGGCATATTTCCCTTGGATTGTTGCGAGACCAGTTGCGGGAGATTAAAGACTCATTTGCCTGGGCGGTTGGACTCCTGTAGGGCAAAGAGATGCGAGCCTTGCTAGCCCCGATCGAGAAGGTGGAGAAGTTGGAGGAAGAGGTTACTACCCTGTGTGCTCAGGCGATCACCTTCTAGGACAAGTTGATTGCTCTCTGTAGGGAGATGGCTGCACTACGTGCGGAAATGGTGACCACTCGGGAGGCGGTCTCTGTCATTCCAATTCAATCTGAAATAAAAAAGAATGGATATATTTATGTTAGGAGGAGAGGCGGTTTATATAAGGTTGCTTCAACGAGGTCCGACTGAAGTGGTGAGTGATAGTTTTATAAAGTACTTCTCAGACTAATTGCCAAGAGGCTTTTGTAATTATAAATTTTTTTAAATAGGAATTTTTTTCTCGAATTGTGTGTTCAATATGACTAGCTTGTCTTCGAGGGTGGAAAATGATGTCTTGGCTTCTATGGCGATTCGACTCCTTTGAGAGCCCTATAATTAGGGATTGGGGTTATGAAAAATTTTCACATGACTTTCACTTTTTTTTTTCTAACTTGTCTATCCAAGGTGTTTGTCTGATGATGCCCAAGTTCTCCCAAGAGCTGTTCAGTTCTATCCCCACCACCGAGGTGTATTAGTGCTCCTTGAAGGTGACTATGTTCTCAACCAATTCGTAAAACTTTGGGCGGTCACTAGTGATGATCAGGCGACTGGAGATTTGGTAACAACCTCATGTTTTATAAGGACCAGTTCATGTGTGGTCTTTGTTTTCCTCTCTACCAAGTGCTCCAGGCGATCTTCAGTCGGTATGGTGTGATTCCAACCCAATCATGCCCAATTCAAGTGCGGCCATTAATGCCTTAGTGATCTTTTGTTTCTTGCTCGTGATCTCCTGGTTGACAAACCTCTTCTCGTTCAAGATCGGACTAGATAAATACACGGTGTTCTTGGCCGGGGCTCGATTGTGTTTGTTGGGATTGGAGAACAAGATCAAGGACTGGAAGAAGCGGTTCTTGGTTGGTTCAGTCCGGTTTAGCTAGTGTGTTCATGCTTTTCTGGTCCTCACCGACGTGAAGAAGGTGAAGACCTTGCCGAGTAATCTTTGAGTTTCCGAAGAGATGATCGAAGGGCAACAATTGCACACTCGTTAGTAGCTGGAGGAAGAATTCTCGTTGTCGAAGAAGTTCGATAGTATGAACGATGAATGCTGGGAGGCCTCTAGTGCTAGTGAGGAGAGAGAGGACGACCGCCATCAGAGCTGTCAAGAAGCAGCTTCTGTAGAAGGCGGTCAATCCCAAAGTTGTTGCCTCTTCTGCTGTTCCTTCAGAAGGGTCTAGAATTCTTGTGTCCGGAATTGTTTCTGCCTGTAAATATGCCAAAGGTGCAAAATTTATTTATTTCACGTCTGTTACCACTTGTTATCCAAGATGTTAAGACTGCAGAGCTAACTCTTATTGAGCAAAAAATAAACCCTTCTTTCACAGCTGTCGAAACTTTCGGTGCTCGGGGCGAAAATTCGGCAAAGACACCTAGTGTACTGACCCGTGCAAAGCAGGTGAAGAGGCTTCGGGGGAGGGAGCATAGGACCCGACGACTTTGCGGATGACTGACACATCCTTCATTGACCTCAAGGCAAGGAGTGCAGCGAAGAAGCCTAGTACACTGACTCCGTGGACGACTGACACATCCTTCATAGACCTCAAGACAGGTGTAAGAACTTTCGGTGCTTGGGGTGAAGATTCAACGAAAACGCCTAGTGTACTGGCCCTGAGAAAAGTAGGTGAAGAGGCTTCAAGGGAGTGAGCAAAGGACTAGGCGACTCCGTAGACGACTAACACATCCTTCATAGACCTCAAGGCAAGGGGTGTAGCGAGCTGTTCACATCGAATCCCCTTGTCGGAGTCTAAGGCTGATTAGGAGCTCGAGCACGAAGAGAAGGGCATCCCTCATAGAGAGGGGAAAACCCCGAGATAGACAAAGGAGAATCTCCCCCTCCTTGAATGAAGCGAAAGGTGCCCCTGCTTGAGTGTATTATTCCGTAGAACTACACCGTCAATCATTTTTGAATTCTACAGAAGAAAATGGAATTGATTCAGAAAGTCAAGCAAAATCTTTTCAATTTGTATTTGATGTAATTACAACACATACAAAAGATAAAAAAAGAATGAAAAATCAATCTATTGGAACGAGAAAAAAAGAAATCAATCAAAATGTTTCTCGATGGTCATACAAATGAACCGAGAATTTGGGAGAAGAGGAAGAAGGAAATGAAGAAGATTTGGAGGAAGAATATTAGGATGAGGAGACCACTGCTCTGTAGGTCGATTCACATGTTTGACATGAAAAAAAAATAGTACATGAGGTCCCCGGTGGCTGCAGAGCATCCTAGCGGAAGTTGTATGGTCCCGCTCCTTTGAGAAGACGCTGAAGAGGCTCGAGTGCTCGAAGCTCACTTTGCTGTCTGATCAGTATCATTTGATGGTTTGGGAAGCCTCTCGCCACCACACCAAGGTTCTTGGGCAGACTGAGAATAAATTGGTTGTTGCCCCATAGAGAGCAGTGGAAGTCGAGGTCCTGGAAATCAGGATAGAGAAACACCTGGGAGGATTTGTGGAAGCTAAGAAGGTTGTGACGATCGAAAATGAGGAAATAAAGATGACCTTTGAAAAGGAAAATCAAGAACTGAAGGTGGCCATGGACCGGATGAAATCTTCGAAGGAATATGTCGTCGGGATGGCCACCTAACTCCAGGCTGTTATCTCCCTGGTGGTCAACTTTTTTGTGAAGCATGGGCTGGTGGAAATTAGATAGGTTGAATTGAAATTTTTTCTCTCCTCTTTGACCCTAAGGAGAGCGAGGAAGAGAGTGACGATGAGAAGGGAGGTGAGGATGAAAGTGATGGTGGATCTGTTGCCGCTCAGCTCCTTCGCTTCCTATATATATATATATATATATATATATGGTGGAAATCAGATAGGTTGACTTGAAATTTTTCCCTCTCCTCTTTGACCCTGAGGAGAGCGAGGAAGAGAGTGACGACGAGAAGGGAGGTGAGGATGAAAGTGATGGTGGATGCGCTGTTGCTCGGCTCATTT
>NW_018230098.1:162821-163523 GCF_001263595.1 Phalaenopsis equestris | reverse complement strand
ATAAGTTTGTATGGGTGAGCATAAATAGTCAACCCACACGGTACAACACACCAAAAAATGTAAAAAATGGATCATATAGAAATAAAAAGAAACCCAAAAACCACCCGGGCGCTGAAAAGTGTGGGTCATCCCAATCTAGTCTTGTCTCTGACTCTAGTTCTCGGTAGGGATTCAGCTAGCAGATTGGTAATGTGCTAACCATTACCCGTAGTAACCAAAGTATCATCCATAAAACTCCTGAGCTATAGTAGATCTCCATTCTTCTTCTTCCTCCTGGAACTGTAAACCTGTCATTCCTCCTCCGAAGAATCCGCCTGATGGGGTAGAGCTGAAGCAGAAGGATTACCAACAATAGTACCCAAAATAGGTTCTACAATAGGTGAAGTATGATTTGCCGCTACACCGGATACTACTTGAAGAAGTGGAGCTGCGAGACTCTCCTGATTATCAGTCTGAACACTATCATTTATAGGTAATAGTTCATCAATATTGTTTTGTATGGAGTTTGTAGGTTCCAGCATTGCATCACTTGCAGTAACAGTAACAGTAGTGTCATGTGAGGGGTCCTCAGGTGCAACAGATACCTTCTGTCTGTTAGTATCCTCCTCAGGTGGAACTAAAATGTCCACAGTAGTGGGGTTAGACCCATCCTTATTCACTTGAACCTTAGATTTCAAATTAGAATGAAATTTGTGGCATTTA
>NW_018230098.1:154172-162775 GCF_001263595.1 Phalaenopsis equestris | reverse complement strand
TGCCTGGACGATTGGTTGCCAATAACCATTATTGGTTGTGCCCTGCCAGACTTCAGTAACATCAGGTAAAGTAATATCCATTTCCACAAGTATTCTGGCCACCGAGGGTCTGGTTAGGTTGAAAGTAAGCAGATCTAGTTTCAAAAAATTCTCAAGGATGACCCCAATAGAGTAGAGAACCTAATGGTGAAAAAATGCAGCTTGAGACCAGTTAAACTAAACTATACCGGTACAGTGAGAGTTTCATGATTTGGGTCGAAATTAAGAGATCACTTGAGTAACTTCATTGATTTGCCTTCGGTAATAAGATATTTCTTGGAGAAAATTCTGGTGTAGTCTTCAACCACTGTTAGTTGGATCAACACATGTCTTCTATCCATGAGTCTCACTTTCCATTAGCTTAAGATATTTAGCACTCTTTCTGATAACATCCATAGGAGGGTGTCTCTACTGAAATTTTTTAATAAGAGCAAATTTGAATTTTTCCGTAAGGGTAGAAATTTCTGATTCAGAGAAAAAGATTGCATCTTTTCTACCTTTCATACTTCCCTTCTTAATAAAAGTACATTCATCTGTATCCTCACGAGATTCCTTATAACTTGAGGGAAATCCTACTGCAGACTCTACCTGAGGGTTACCCACCACGTGGGCAAAAGAGAATTTGTCCGGCTCAACCAAACAAGGAGGCGCCATCAGAGTAAGGAGAGCTATCGGCGTTAAGCTACAACGAATTTGCTGCGGCGGGAAAAACAGTGAGAAGCTTCAGGGAACTGGGTTGATGAGCGGCTCTGTCGCAGACGCCAGAGGCAGAGCCGAGCAGACGACATGACGTCGAACTGGGGAGCGGCTCTGTCGCAGATAGAAGCATGACGCAGATGTCGAGAGGCTGGACTCGTCGAGCAGACACGAACTCGTCGTCGTCGAGACGCAGACCAACGCCGACGAAGCAGAAAGGAGCGGAAGCTTCGAGTGATAGAATCAATGGCGATCGCCATTCGAAACATTAGAACCCTAGCAGAGTAGTTGTCCGCCATTTTTTGTTATATATATATATTATATATATATATATATACATACATACATACATATATACATACATACATATATGTTGGCTCGGGAAAGATCCGAGGGGCTCTAAAGAAACTCTCATAAAGTGTTTATAAAATAGGATGAAAATTTCTTGTCAGATCTTACCTTCCGGGTTTATTTTACCTCTTGCATTTTTTTACCACTTTAAGGCTGACCTTAGAATTGATGAACCTTAGAGAGCAGGTGACGGGTGATGGCAAATACTCCGACTATTTTTCTTTTCTTTTATGTACTTTATTTACTGCCTGCGATGTATATTGGTCGGTCGTTTGCTCACCCTTTAGGAGTCCTTTTAGTTGGTTTAGAAGCATTTTGTGCCCGACTCAAGTCTTATTCTACTCTTCTCATTTGCTTGGTCGGGTTATCACCTCGAACGGACTAACCATTGTTGTATACTTTCGAGGTGATTTACTCAGTACTCTTCGCGGAGATTGTCACTACTGGGCAGGGAACCATCTTTGAAGTTTCACTTGGCCTGAGTTTAGAGGCAAGCCTTTTGATGCTTGAGCTTTGAGGATCAATTTTTATTTTCGAACGCCGATCGAACATCTTGCGTCTTTGTCAGTTGTCCTATACGTTGCACTGATCGGGCTACTTGCATCATCGTCAGTTTTCAGTATTGACGCTCGGGTCATGTCTTAACAAGTTGAGTGTTGGTCGCTTGATTAGATCTCCGCCTCAGATGGGGCACCCTCTGTGCTAAGCTTATTAAGTTAATCTTGTCGCTGCTTTCAAAGGTCATCATCCAAAACTCTGTTCTGAAGTGATTTGCTGGGTGTCGTTCACGGAGCTTGTTGATACTGGACAGAGAACCACCTCCATAAATTTATCTCACCAAGTTCAAAGACAGACTTACGATGCATGAGCGTTGCAAGCTATTTCGTCTTATACTCTGGCTGATCAAACATCTTAGTGTCGCTGTAGGCTTTACTACCTGGGTTCAATTTCTCTGAGTGTATTGGCTAGACATTGAGGTGCATGACTCCTTGAGTTCCCCAAGTGTTGTTCAAACCTGGGGTTACACATTCAATTAGCCAACTCACATTTTCAATATTTCTGGAAACAAAGAATTTTAAGGTTTTTTGGATGTAGCCGCCTCTTCTATTATTTCCCAAGTGATGATATAAAAGCTAATTGATGGAAAAAATTTCTTAAGGTCATCTCCACCCTATGTTCGAGAGACTCCTTTGCGGGTGTAGGTCCTTAGCTTGTACGCTTCAGGGGCGACTCTATGGTTGATGATGAAAGGGTGTCTAGCAAAGTTTGTCGACCGACTATCCTCGAGTTGTTGGGTTGGCCTTCTTAAAAACAAGATCTTTAGGTGTAAAAATATTCTCCCAGACGTGCCTGTTATAGTAGCAGGTGGTGCATCTCTTGACTTCCTCTCGTCGAAGAGTTGAGTCTTTCATTATTTCTTTTGTGAGGTGGAGCACGAGCATTGCTCCTTCATCTTTAGTTTCCTGCTAGTCGCTTAGATTCTCTTTGTCGAAAGCTGAAGATGTTTTACCTGTTAATCGTGAAGGTTGTATTCATTTGACAACATCGCCTTCGTTTTGTGGGATCAAATTCATCTAGTCTGCACGGATGCGGTGACGGTATTGTTCGGGTCGCTCAGAGGACTGACCCAACACTGGCCTGGTACTAGGAATCTTTTACTCTTTCTGGTAGTTGTGCCCTCCAACAATTGGGCACTGGTTCTTCCTCCTGGTGGTTCTGTGCTTTGCCCTGGGTTGCCGCCTCTTGAATGACCTCCATTTTCTAACTCTTGGATCTTTTGTTGTACGAACTCTCATGTGCACTCCATGTCCACTTTGTTGGGTTTCTCTCATTGTGCAACTCTTCTTGTTGATGGCATGATCCATGTTTACTACACTTTTTATGATGTTGAATTAGAATTTATTCTGTGAATCACACCTAAGGAATAGAGTAGAGTGAGAGAGAGCACAACAGTAAACAATAGAGTGAAATTGTTGTGTAACCTTTTATTTATAAAATGATCTCTATTTATAGACAAAGGAGAAATAATATATGAAGTTATATTTGTACCCTTAATTTAAGTAGGGTTTGTACAGACTATTATATGTATTATACCCTTGTAGGCCTAGCATCTTATTGTTCTTTGGCCCGGTCGGCACGTCCGGATTTGGTGATCATGTCGGTCGACTATGCCGGTCAGTGTTGCCCGGCGTAATGCTGCCGGTTAGCTCGGCGACTGCGGGTCAACAAGACTGATCTGATCAAATGTGTTTGGCTAATCTGTGATAATTGTTCAGTCGAAGCTCGATCTCTACCAAGAAGTTTCTATCGATAGAGTAGAGCTATGCCATTGGACAGAGGCTAAATCACCATTATTCAATGGATAACCCTTAGATGGGAGTATCCTGGTGGGATGGCTGATACTTGTATTCTTTTGGTGGCATTTTGGGGAGACAGCTTAGTGATCCCAGTATAACAGTCATGGGGAATAGCCTCTCCTTTGACCTGATTTAGTTGCAGTGGCAGGTCTGGATGATTCTTCGTCTGCCGTATGGTGAACTGCTCGGGCTGACAACACCTTAATTGCTCTGGTGATTTGGGCAATCTCGGGTTTACTATATCCTGTTGATCATAGGGTTCTTTGATCTGCCTTTTGGTTGGCCCTCTCTATATTCAAGGCATTTTCTCTTGGACTGTTAGATCCCCCGAGATTCATGCCTGTAGGCGGTATGGTACATCATGAGGCTCATTCCTGGTGGCTGTTTCTCCCATGCAAATTGCTACAATAATTTTAGCTCACATTGTCTGTTTCTAATGTTTTATCCATGTATATGACGTAGTTATCTATCTAGCTAATCCTGCTGTATTGGATTTCAAATCAACTGTATGTACACTATAGATTCACAAGCACAGATTATAGAGAGTTAATTATGCATATTGAGACATACAACACACAATTCTCATTTATTTACATATATAACATCTAAACTTCTATATTTACATGCGTACCGCTTAAATCCTTAACCTCACATAAAAAAATACCACCTATAGTACTTTTTTAAGAGTGAAACACCCCTTTTCATGCATAAGTTTATGCAACCAAGGTGTTTCGAGTGTAAATATCAAACTTTGGGTGTTAAACTTTGGGTGTTAGATATGTACTTTGGGTGTTAGATATGTACATACATAAGAATGGTGTGGTATGTATGTAAATTTCCTGGAAGTATATCATTTTGTATTACTAAGCTTGAGCAATTGGGATGTAGCTAATGATTCTTATGCTAAAATGCTTTATAGATACATTACAAAGTTCATATTTTTTTTATTTTGTTTTTATCTAGGTATTTCCAGCCGTGGAAAAAATTATCTGTAAATGACTATTGGAATGAAGATTACGTCAGGAACACACAATATTTGTTCAGCTCTTTGCTCTTCATGCATGCATGATTTTCGTTCTTCGTCATCCATAGGTTCATCCAGTGACAGTGGATGCTCTGCTAATATTTTCTATGGTGGAAAAGGCTGACAGTTGTTTTTCAGTTGTTATGAATGGAACAATACGTTACAAAAGCAGGAAATGTGATGATTCACAGAATACATCTAGTGAAACTAGTAACATTTTAGCAGGCATGAGTTCAAGTCATAATTCATACTTCAAGAATGATGAATGCAAATCAACTCTGAAAGCCTCTGAAGCTCATGATTTTGAAGATCTGGAAGTTACTAAAAAAGAGAAATCTCTCCAGGAAAAAAATTATCAAGCTCAGTTTTCTGCAGATCCCTCAGGCCAAGGTGAAGAGCAGCTTGGATTAGAGTGTCATGGGGATAATATTTCATGCATTACTGGAGGAATAGGTGCCAATATTTCGGATTATGGTGATAATTTATACTTGGATAAGAAAGACATGAATTCTGGTAAGGTTTTGACCAACAATAAGAATGAACCTTCTATTTTGGATGCTGTTGAATGTTCTCTGGGGTCATTTTCTTCTGTTAGTTCTACTGAGAGGAAACATGCCACCCTTCTAAATGTTGAAGGTTCTACTATGAATGAGGCTAGAAGTTGCTCATCTTCTGAGAAATCTAAGATTGATGATGTATGTCAAGAAATTAGAACTAATACAGATCGTCAAATATCATCTGATAATGTCTCTGAAAGTGGTGATCTTAACAAGGCCCTTGTAAAAGATAATGCCTTGTTGGATTTGGAAGCAAAAAACAAACAGGGATATAATTTGCTACCTCTGGCAAATACTGAGATTGAAAATTCTGAAAGTACATTATACGATGTGAGTTTCGTGTATTACCTACCTCTTCTGCACTAGTTTATATTTATTATATGTTATAGAATTTATTGGAAAAAAGGATAGATATTTGAGGTTATAGTAATCATTAGGGCTCCTTTTTATGATTTCCGGCAACTTTGACTTTACTAGTTCAGTGATTGCTAAAGGATTTTTTATTTCTAAGTTGGCATAACTGGTTAATAGAAGGCAGACATCATATTAAACGTGCAGCTCTTAAAAAAATCAGGGGTTTATTATCAATAAAAGCAGTGTGGTTTCTTTTTTTTTTATTTTGCTTGTGATATAATAGAATACTATTTAATAATTTTCTCATTCATGTACATTATTCTTTATTATATATATCAAATTAATTCTCTGTATAAATTATCAAAACCATGATTATGAATAATATAACTTTCACAAATTTAATTATAATAAAATATATCTTGATTCATGATGATCTTCTTTAAAAGTATGTGCGATTAGGTTTTTTTTAAATCTTTCGAATGGTAGTTTTTCTTTGTGGATAGAAAAAAGTAACAGGTAGGAGGACCACTAGTTGCTAATATGTTATATGATCAAACGGTTGCTAAATATTTGATAAATTAACTATCTTGACTGATAGAATTTAGACTATTAATTAATTTTTGAACCATAAATATGTAATAAAATAATGTGGACCACTAATTAATTAAATTATTTTTAACATTCTCTCACTTGACCCTTATAATATTATTCAATTAATGTCATAATAATAAACATAATACATAATATGAATAAAATATTTTTATAAATCAATCAACCCTAAATACATTATTAATAAAAAATTAATAATCATGGCAGTTGTGTTTTATTTTTGTTATATATATATATATATATATATATATATATATATATATAATTATTGAGAATATTCAACAAATACATCTAAGAAGTGGGAAAATCATTCCTCTGAGGGTAGGTAGGCATATTGCTCAAGAGAATGTGAAGAAATTTGTCACTCGGGATGCTAATGGTCCTCATAGTGATTGCAACAAAAAGAAAGTTCAAAATCCTTGTCGCATGGTTGATTATAACGTGTTGGTATATCTTAAGAAGTTGTTAGCTTTGTTAAACATATATGTGTGCTTATGTTATATCACGAGCCATGAGAAATTTGGTAAAAGCTCCGTTAGAATTAGAAGTCCTTCAAGTATATTTTGCAAAAGAGAAGTTGAAACATCATTCCTTTGAGGATAGGTAGGAGAATGGGAATAACTTTGCCACTTAGGTTGCTACTAATCCTCATAGTGATTGCAATAAGGAAAAAGAACTTCCTTGTGGCAAAGTCGATTATAACATGTTGGTTAATCTTAAGAAGTTGCCAGTTTTGTTAAACTTGTATGATGCGCTTATGTTATTTCATGACCAATGAGAAACCTGGGTAAAAGTTCTGTTAAAGTTTGAAGTTTTTCAAATATATAATATCAAAGTTAACCTAAACCACAATAGAATGGAAATATTTATTATTGAATTCAAAAGTTAAAATGACAACTCTTCACATAAAATAACACAAACACACAAATGACCTTCTAGAGTGAGAGCAACAGGTTGGGTACCGACTGGTTAGGCGTATGGATTGCTTGGGATGATGGGGCAGCGGCTGGAGGGTTAGAGTGGAGTGGTGCAGTAGTTGGAAGGGTTGGGGATGAGTTGCAATAGGTTTGGGATGGTTTGAAGGGAAGCATTGCGGGCTTGATAGGGCTGGAGGGAGCAGCAGCCTGGCTGGATGGTGCTAGAGGGAGCAGCGGCCTGGCTAGATGGTGCTAGAGGGAGCAGTTGTCTGGTTGGAAGGTTCTGGTAGCGGTGGTCTTTCTCTATTTATGATTGAGCTAACTGACTTCAACCTTTCCACTGTGGTTGGGTGGGACTTCGATGGTTGTTGGATCAACGACGAGCCGTTCAAAGATCTATCCATAGTTTTTGTGTCAGTTCCGATGAAGTAAGTGATCCCCTCAAGGACTATCGATTTGGGTGCCATTATTGACCTCTAGTCGAAGAAGGCAGATGTTTTCACTGTAGCCCACTAACGGTGCTAGAAGGTGGGAGGGAGTAGTCGTTTGGCTGGAACGTTCTGGAGGCGGCTGACGACATCAGGGAAGGTACAGGGGTGGTTGATGGCAGCGTATGAGTTACAATTGGAGCACATTCTCGTAGTCGGATACCTCGAAAGGGGAAAACACTAGAGGCAAAAATTTGAAATCAGAGACAATCAAAATTTATATTATAAGAAAGCAAATCGACATATATATAATAGATGATATTAGATAGAAATAAAAGGTATTAGAAAAGGAAATGATTACATTCGAAAGGGAATAGAAAGTGAAAGGAATATAATAGGAAAAGGAGGTAGGCGACAAAGTTGGAAAGGAAGATCCTCTTCCTTGGATGGCAAGGCCTCCTGGACCAATCGACTGGCCTTAGAGATTCTTTAGTTGGATTTGATGGTCTAGCCCTTCCACCATTGCTAGCTACGGCAGTTAAGCTCCTCGTTAGTCTCCCGGGGTTGGGAGACCTTCAACTTTATTTGTTAAAGCTTCTGGTTTTTCATCTTTAGTCCTAGCAGCACTTGGATCCCACTTCCGACTATATTTCCTTCTATATAACTGAGGATTTTACTCCACTTGCGAGCATACATCCCTATTGATTCGCTCTCCTGGTGATCCACTACTGGATTGTGTTTGCATGTCTCACGTATGCTGCTGAATACTCCCATGGTAATTTGTGGTTAGCTCAACCTGATCGGAAGTGAAGGTAGCCTGAAACTCTCGAATGGTGGTAGCGCTAATGGTAAGTCCTGAAATACTTTCTGTCACGCCTGTCCCGTGTCTGGAGCTGATGTCTCTGTCCTATCATCCTCTGTCTTCACCAAAAATGGTCCCACCGATGTTGCTCTGCTGGCAAGAGAACTTGTGATCTCTGGCTTTTCTGAAGAGAAAAGGATAATGTGCTACCTATCCTTGGCAATGAAGTAGGTGTTTTTGAATATGTCGTGCTTAATTCTACGATCAAACTGACATGGTCTCCCCAATCCTTGGATACCACGTCACACCACAATCGATTTTGCAGTTGGCTCTCAATCAAAAACTCCACTAGGCACCTTCGGTCAATGTTAACTCTGTACTCCTTTAGCCACGTCAAAGAATATGGTCGGAAGTGCCTTTGAGTCATGAGACAACTTCTCCACCATCTATGTAGAGGTCACATTCCTGC
>NW_018230098.1:147154-154161 GCF_001263595.1 Phalaenopsis equestris | reverse complement strand
CAAGTAAGCCTTTCCTGCTGTTATCTCCATTGATGATGAGACTGCATATCTTCCCGTTCAAGGTGGAATAGGTGTAAAATATATTATGAAGAAGCCAATGTGAATCTCTCATATCCTCGATCTGTATGCCTTGTCGAATCATGAGTGTCCTTCCTTCATCTGGTGGAAGATGATACACATTATGTTCCTCAGCTGTTTTCTCGTCATTAACCTCCTCCGCTGCTCCTTGCTTGATAAAAGACGCATCTCGACTCGTTAGACAACTGAAGGTGCCTAATCCATGGCATCTGAAGCATGTTCTGGTGAGGACTATAGTAGACGTGCTACTCTACTCAAGTTGTTTCTCACTCAGGGTAGCTCTATCATTGTCCAAATCAGTTTTTTCAACTCCCCGAGACTGGCTCCTACTGGTGTTTCCAACTTTGGCTGGCTGTTTAACAGTGGTGGTTGACCGCTCTATTTCAGATGCTTTTCCACTTTCAACGCTAAGGTCTGGACATCTCCAAGTGACCAATAAGACTGCGTTGTGCCACGTTGCTGATAACGAGATTTAGGCCCCCCATGTAACAAGCTATCCTATGCTCCTCTGACTTGACCAACTCGTACTTTTTCTACAATTGGTCAAACTGAGCCATGAACTCCTCCACTGATAAATCTTATTGTTGCAGGTGATGGAGCCTCAAAAGTATATCATGACAGAAGTGGGGTGGCATATATTTCCTCTGCATCTCCTTTCTCATTTTTTCCTACTTAGTGATTTTGCACTGCCCTCTCTTTCCTTTTTTCTGTATGTTTTCTCAACACAGGGAGGCGCTCTTCTTCAACTTGATGACTGCTAGTTTTACCTGTTTATCCTCTAGCCCATCCTTATACACGAAGATTTGCTTGACAGATTACAACCAATCGAGAAAGTTATCTAGATCCATACCTCCATCAAATCTCGGTAGGTGCATGTTAATACCGAAGTACCTGTATCCTCCATAAGTGGTATTCTATCTTGACCTTCTCTGGTACTGAGTTCCAAAGCACTGGGGTCCATATTCCTCATCACTGACGTCTTTCCTGTGGAACGGATTCAGATTCCCGTCCATTTCTCCCCTTTGACTCTCCAGATCTCGGTCGAGGGTAATCTCCTCTGGGTCTTGTCATCCATCTCGGCCCGCCTCACTGAAGGCGACGAATCTCCCACTGTATCTCATCTCAGATACGGTCTGACATGTACCTCCTTGATCGCATCGTTAGGCTTTAAGATTTATGGTGAAAGAGCATATAAAAATTTGATTTAAGGTTCGTGGTTTTGAAAATCAACAAGGAAAAATTAGCGTTATGTCAAACTATTGCTATGGTTTGAGAATAGGAAAAAAAATTTGGAGGGTAGGGTAGATGCCAAGAAAGCCTAGGATAGGACTATGGTTATGCTAGCTCTGATACCTAATATTGGAGTTAAACTACAATTGAATAAAAATATCTAATTTTGAATTCAAATGTTATAGTGATGACTCTTCAACATAAAACAACACAAGCACTCAAATGACTCTTCAACATAAAACAACACAAACACACAAATGACTCTTTAGGGTGAGAGCGATGGGGTGAACATCGGTTGGTCAGTAGGCATGTGCATTGCTTGGGATGATGAGACAATAGTTGGAGAGTTGAAGAGGGAAGTTGTAATAGTTGGAAGGGTTGGGGATGAGTTGCGATAGGTTTGGGATGGCTCAGAGGGAAGCACGCTAGGCCTGATAGGGATGGAGGGAGTTGTGTCATGGCTGGAAGGTGCTAGAGGGGGCAGTGGCCTGGCTGGAAGGTTCTGTAGGCGGATAACGACAACAGGGAAGGTGTAGGGGTGCCTGGTGGCAACAGAAAGGGTGAGGAACGAGTAGAGATAATCAACACCTCGGTTGTGTTACAACCGGAGCCCCTTCTCACCGCCGAATCCAATCTTCGGAAGGGGAAAATGCTAGAGGCAGAAATCTGAAATTAGAGAATCAAAATCTCTCTCTCTCTCTCTATACATATATATAAAGGAATGGTCAGAGGTTATTATACGAGCCTCCAATCACCCATAATGTGCCTAGCAATTCGAGTAACACCTCCTGAAAGCCAACTGTGCCAGAGGGGATTCGAACTTCCGACCTAAGGGGTCTTATACTGTAGATGCCAACCAACAAGCATATATATATATATATATATAGTGCGGGCCTTGCATATATATATATATATATTATCTTTTGGAAGGGAATGGAAGGGAAAGAAATTGAAATGGAAAGGGAGGTGGACGACAAAATTGGAAAAGGAGGATCCTCTCCCTTGGGCGCCAAAGCCTCTTGGCCGATCTGTTGGCTTTAGAGACTCTTTGGTTAGACTGGCCGGTCCTGCCTTCCACCGTAGCTGGTTGCCGCAAGTAAGCCTTGCATCAGTATATTTTGCAAAAGAGAATTTGAAAGAGGTAGGTATATCGCATGATGTACTCACTATTTTACTATCTAAAGAAGACCTTTTATTGGTACTATTTATTACAATTTCTCGTTATGTGTGATGGCTCTTGTGTATAAAATTTTATTAAATGTTATACTGGTCGATCCTAGTCTTGAGTGAATATTATTAGCACCTGTATTCTTGAGCTAATTTTCTTGATTTCAAGAAAGCTATGCTTAGATCGACTAATGCTTTATGGCTTCAATGAGAAGAGTAATAGACATTTTGTTCTATAACCCGTCCTCTTTAATTTGTAGAGTTCAAAATTAAAGTCAAATTTCATTTCATTGATGCAAACACTTCTTTTAAGGCCTTACTTGGAACCATTGGATTCATAAATATAAAATGATATTTTCGACCTTGCACTAGTGTGTAAAATATATGCATTGAGGGGAAAAATTTTCCATCTCAAGAGATCTACAAATCTTTTTGTTAATGGGATTGGGGTTTATGATGATGCTAAGTATGAAATCCCTGTCAGTGAAATCGTCTCAATGATATCAGGTTCTTTAGGATGTTGGCGATCCACTTTTTCTATTAGTTATTTCCCTTTAGTAAGTGGTAGATGGCAATAGGACTTGAAAAGATCGTTATGCTTCTTGGAGATAAATGATGAAGATCTACATGTATTGCCACATTCTAAAACAAAAATAGAGGTAGAGATACTGAACTAGATATGATTGTACAAGTGAACGGTGTTGAAGTTTTTTCAAGTTATGTTCGCTTGGGTTCAACCTTAATGCATGAAAGTTTGATGAAATATTTTACGCTACAATTTTCTTATCACTGCTTTTGTTCTTTCGTTTGTCTAGTCTAAAGATTATCACATGAAGTTTTGGCTTCTAAATATGTACCACGAGGTCATCACAAATGGTTGGTGTCTACAAGTGTAGGGCAATTGATGAGTTTTGTATCTCTTATGTACCTTATAGAGTGGGATATAACAAGTAGGTATTTTATTTTTCAGGATTGGTACACATGTATTTATTTCGGATATAATATTTTTGGATGTTGTTAATAAAATATGATAGAAGAAATTTCAATTTCATATAATTGCTCTTCTTTTGTCAACACAATGTTGGATAATAACAATTTAATTAGGAAGTGGTCAGTTCGCCTTGCTAAATGATGCAAAGCTATATGTCATAATAGAAAGTCTTAGCAATGATTTTTGGCTATGTAACTGAGCAAATCTAAGCTATATGCCGCTTTATGTAGGATGATTTTTATTGTTGATAGTGATGAGATTCATTCCTATAATGAGGTAGAGATTCAAGTTAAGGACACTCTCGAGCTAGAGGATGGAGTCTCCTTGACAGTAGATGAGGTATAAAATAAATTTAGGTATGGATGATGATCATTTTCCTACCCATATTAGCAAATTATTATCAGAATCTATGGTTAATAAAATTATAAAAGTACTAAAAGAATTTTGTGACTGTCTTACATGGAGTTATGATAAAATGTTCAATTTAACCCCTGAGATAGCGGTATAAAAGCTAGTCATAGATCTCAGCATTACTCTTGTCAAGTAAGCTCATCGGACAATGCGACATGCTATAGAGTAAATGATTGTTGAAGACACTAAAAAGCTCATTACTGTAGGATTTATAACTCCTACCCTACTTGGTTGGCGAATGGTGTAACTGTTCGTAAGAAAAATGGAAGACAAGAAAATCCTAAAATTTGTTTATCTCATAAGAGGGTAAGAGATTAGTAGGATTTGTAAGGAACACAAATCTTCTCTCAAGGAAATGTAACTACTTAAGATCTCATAAGGAACACAAATCTTAGTAGATTTTACTTTATCCCAATTTCTTAAAACTTTTTATATTACGTGATTTTGCGCGACCACTAATTTCAGCATTCTCAATAAATTTAATATTTTTAATTTCAATAATTTTTGTATTATGTCAAGGGCAATACAATCTATATCTTTTAGATTTTTTGGATAAATAATAAAAATTAATTAGATATTTTTTAGTTCAGTTTCTTTTCATGTGAATTGTAAATTCTTACTATCACCGGGCCTAAAATTAGGTTTCTTCGTATCCACAATTCAAATTTTATTTTTTAAAGTGACTTACTAGGAATCCTATTTATTAATTACATGGCAATTTTTAAAACATGTACATACAATGATTTGAGTAGCAAAGAATCATTTAACATACTCATAATCAGGTCAATTAAAGTGAGATAATGTTTTTCTATAATATCATTTTGTTATGATGTGTGTTTGCATTATATTTTAAGTAGATATGCCACGCTTCTATAAAATTTTATGTAATGAACATGAGCATTATCCAAATTCATTATATTTTTCATAATATCATTACTTCCATTAGACTTGGTACTTTTTACCCTTCTATCTTGTTACCCTTGAGGTATCTAGAAATTAAGATTTTTCATGTAAATAAATGGGCACAATCACTATGTAAAAAGTTATCAATTAAGTCAATGAAAAATTGTTCTTCACTAAAAGATGAAACATCAAAAGAGCCACATATATATCAATTCGTATAATTTTTAGAAATTGTATGATTTTAATTACATATTTTGTATGCTTTTCCTTAATGCAGTTCACACATATAATTAGATCAATGACATTGTGAGCAACACGAATTTCATTCGTTATTTTGGATATATGATTGAAGTGTTTATGCCTTAAGCTGAATTTTTTTTACTAATCATTTTTTATCTCAATATTATGATGCAAGATTTACAGTTTCTTAGCAAATTGATGATTAAGTTTTAATTTATATAAATTATTATGAAGAATATCAGAATTAGCAAAATATTTTTGCTTAAATAATTTGAAGTATTATTCTTAAATTGAAAATAATATTGAATATTATCGATTTTAGACGAAAAAATTAAATTTCTAGAAATAAAAGGAACATATTTTTTTTGAAAAATATCTAAATGATATCGAATAACTAAAATCAATTGAGACACTTCAATACCTTAAACTGTAACATTACCGCAAGTTCTCATAAAAGAAAGTTTTTCTTTTGTCTTAATGGTTTGGGTCTTAAGAAATTTTTGCATCACATTTAAAACTTAAGTGGTATAACTAGGATTAATCTGTCAAGTATTAGGGTTATTTTGCCAAATTTAAATTGAAATATATTACGGCAATCAACTTAACTTTTTTTTTACGAATCAATTCTTACATTTCCTTAAATCTTTCTATTTGTGCCCATGCTTATAATAATAACAATTATCATCATTTATCTTTTTTTTTTTTTTTAGGTTTTAGCAACTGATACATTATCCTTTAAGTGTTCATTACTGCCTTTATATATATATCTATATATCTGTATCTATATTTATATATTTGTTTTTTTAGCTTCAAGTTGACCCATAAGGTTAATTGAGTAGATTTCTTATTTTATAAGCTTAGTTGTTTCTTGAATAATTATACTTTACAATTTTGTCATATTCTGCTTATCCGTTATAATGTTGAATTTTATTTGAAATCGATGATAAGGAGAAAAGTATTTTATAATAAAACTATAATAAGAAACATATATCACTTTCGTTTCCATCGAACTTAATCTTGTTGCAGTATTTATCATCTCAAGTTATGTGAACTTAGCATGGTATTTGAACTATCAAATTTAATGATGGGTAATGTACCTATTAGTATCATAACAAGTGATTTATCAACAAACTCAAACTGGTAAGTTTTCTTTAAACTTTATAAATGCTTTAGCATTATTCAATTTTTGGAATTTCTTATCTATCAATATCTGCTATAGTATTTTGTATAAATTTTAAGCTAAGACTTTGATTTTTTTTCTAGCATTATAAAGACATTACTGTTCATTGTTGCCAGTAGTAGAAAGAGCAATGAGCTTTTGTGGGCTTATGTAAGTAGTGCCTGATCAAAATTCAAAGCATTAGTAAGAGCTGGTAATTAGGTCTTATCATGTCCTGTTTTTGTGAAATTGAAATTCATAATTAGTTCAAATTTGTTGTATTTGGAAATTGCTCGATTCAGCCAATTTCCAAATACACTGTAATAATTATTGAAGTAGGCCTGTACTCATCATGTGTTGCTGCCACCATCAACTTCTTCTGTCGCTAGCCTTCACATTGATTTCGTTTTACACAACGAAACATAAAAAAGTAATCTCCTGCATTTATTTTTACTTAACCAAACAAGTATAAAGTATTTCAAATATACCACATTTTAGTTATATTGCATTCCAAATACACTACATTCCTTTTTAATTGCGATCTCATAATTACCGATTTTATCCCACTTTAAATTTAGTTGACAAGTTCAACTATATAGTTTTAATTTGTCCCTCTTGATGACCTATCTCTAAAGAGTAGAAACTTATGACTTAAATTTAACCCTCTTATCATAGTGCAATTTTTTTCAAACTCTTTTTTTATACTTCTAAAATATAACACCATAGTTAATATTGCTTGTTTTATGGTTTAATTTTCTCTTACAACCATTTTACAATATATATATATATATGTATGTATGTATATATATATATATGTATGTATATATA
>NW_018230098.1:109753-147138 GCF_001263595.1 Phalaenopsis equestris | reverse complement strand
ATATATATATATATATATATATAATCATCCTGACTATGCTCGCGTTCCGCTCTGCTAGGGTTTCGCCTCACGACAAACCCTTGCGTCTGCTACATGGATTTCTCGCGTCGTCTATCGTCTTCGTCGTCGACGTTGGTGCTCGCGTCGTCGCGTTGTCGTGTTTCTGGTGGCAGATCTGTGCTTCACGTTCGTCGAGTCGTCTCGCCGTGTTGCGGTCTGGCGGCAGAGCCTTTCGTGCTTCGTGTTCGTGCGGGCCTTGCGCTCTAGCGTCAGCTCAACACTGCTCTGCCCGACAGCTGAGTCGGGTCTCACTCGACACTCCTCTGCTTGACAGCTGAGCCGGGTCTAAGCCAGCAGGCTGCTGCTTCCTTGCAGTGTCTTGATTGCCTTTCTTCATGGCAGCGTTTCATTCCTCTCTTGGGACCGAACCTACTACGGAGGTGGGCAAAACCTCCTATGCTACAGTGGTTCACAAACGCAACTCCCCTTTCCACCTCGCAGATAGTGTGGTATTCCCACAGATTTACCATGATTCTGTTGCAGGAAATGACAATTGAAATTTAATTAAAAAAGTTAAGAAAAAGACGGGCAAACCAGCAATTTTCTTCTCTGACGCTGAAATTTCAACTCGTGTAGAAAAATACAAATTTACACTAGTTGGAAAGTTTCAATTAGGTTGCCCTAAGATGGAGATCATTAGGAAAGTTTTTGAAGATTGCAAACTGATTGGGGATTGGCAGGTGGGTCATTTCGACGGAAGACATGTTATGATACAATTGAACATAGAAGATGATTACACGAGGATTTTCTCAGAGAAATTTATCACAATTGAGGGCAAACATATGAAATTGCTCAAATGGACCCCTAATTTTGATCCCAGTCAAAAACTCCCAATTGCACCTATCTGATTCTCATTACCTGAACTCAAGCTTCATTTCTTTGACCTACCTACCTTATATGCAATTGAGATTATCTTTGGAAAACCTTTGCAGGTAGACTTACCTACAGTTTATTTCTCAAAACCCTCTATTGCAAGGATTTTTATTGAACGAGATATTACACTAATAGATATAGAAGAAGTTTGACGTGGATCTGTTCATAATGGTTATTGGCACAAAATCAATATGAAACAAAACCCTTACTACTGCAAGCACTGCAAGATGTTTGGACACCTGCAGGAGAAATGTTTCAGATTGTACCCACAGTTGAAAACCAATAGTCAAAAGCAGGAACACACTATTAGTGCGCCCCGTGTGCCTGAACGCGCTCCCAGCAAACCTGAAGAGGGAATCACCACAAGACATGAGTTGGTATCTGCCCTTGGGATCCCTTCTCCCGACCATACTACAACGGATAATGTTCGAACCGAAAATCAGGATAGTCCCGCAGCTCCTATTCAGGAAGCGTCAGGTGCAGATGTAATAATTCACACTTCACATACACTGGAACCTATCGCGGTGACAAAGACTGCCTTTCCTCCTACTGCGGTTCTAACATCAAATCAGACCGAGAATCCCTTGAGTAAGTCTTCAGATGAAGAATGACAGATTTACACTTCTCGGCGGAAGAGGAAGACTGGGGGCACACTCCAACTTGGAAACTTAATGGATGATACTCTGGTTACTCCTGACAATGACACGACTCTTCAAAGTTTGTTATCTAGATCCGCTCCTAAAACTAAGAGGAAGAGGCAGGGCAAAACTGACTCGTCCCTAGCTACTTGTTTTCTGCATGTTTTAAATTTGTTTTACATTTTATTGAGTCTATCTGTATCTTTTTGTTGGGGTATTATTGTACTTGTATCGTATGAGTAGGGTGCCTCTTTTGGGCTCTTCTCATACAACCTTTATGTATCCTTTCTCTTTCAATAAAATCAGCCCTTGGGCTTTTCAAAAATAAAAATAAAATAAGGAAAAACACACACACTGGGTTTAAGGTTACCTTTTAAAATATCAAAGTTTCTCTCAAGAATCTTTAGAATATGTGAAGCAACTTCCCTGTATATATATATATATATATATAATGTATGTTTGTGTGTGTGTAAAAGAAAAAATATATTCATAGTTTGATAACTCCTATATTAAAAGTAATGTTTTATTTATTTATTCATTATAATTTATGTTCATTATTACAAGATAATGTGTTACAGTGAATCTTGTAGATAGCTTCACCAATCACATTTGTTTCATGTCTCATAACTATTCGAACATATATGCACATTTATTAGTAATTATTCTCTCTTCCCAAATTAATATTTTTCTCTCTTCCCTAAGGCATATATTGCAATTATTCATTCATCTCTTCCGAAATTAATATTTTTCTAGCTGAGATGAGGAGGATAAGGGCTAATTACCTTAGTAATGTCCTCACTAGCATTTAGGAAGTATGGGGCAAGAGGGAGTAAAGTTAGGCCTGACACACTGGTATTGAATCATTATTTTAGTCCAAAAGCTTAAACCTATAGGAAAAGGCCAATCCATTGATTTCTTCCATTTGATGTGGGCTAAATCCAATATTCTCGCTCGTCTTTACGATTCTTGCCTTCATGTGAAAGCTCTTACTGTCATCCATCATTTTCTCTCAAATGAAAGATTTCTAACTTTTTTGAGTATCATACCATAAGAGCTTAATCAACTATGAGGAGCTATTGTTGGTTTCAAGTGTTGTCACAACTTATCAACCAAAGCACAAACCACTAGTAACACAGGATAAAAACCACATGAACCATTCTACATAATTGAGCTTTGAATTATTGTATAACATTTAAGGAGTACAGAGTGAGAAGGGGGTGGGATGGGCCTGTTGAAATTAGGTGTAATATGCCACTTCTCAAGCCCATTTTTAATCCAAAGCTTTAATCTATGGGAGAGGACCAATCATTTGGTACTTTTAAACTATAACGTCTTAACTATGCTATGTATGAATAAATTTAATACTCATGTAATTAAATAGCAATCATCATTTAAAATGTTATTTCAATAATTTTATCTTTCATCTCTTTCAACTACTATCAAATACTATTCGTATCTTATTCTTATCATTAACATTCCTAAAATATAATACATTGTACCATTTGTTAGAAAATTTTCCCTTCCATCTCATTTCTTGCAAACATGAAATGTTTATCCTTCTTTGAATTTTTTCTTTCAAATATTCATGTTCAAGGTCTCAAATATAGTCAGAATTTCATGCTTTTTATCACATTTGGTCAAGTTGTGAAGCATCACCTATGAGTGATGTTGTAGCAAACCTTTGCCTATTTTCTACCACAATCAGGTTCCGACAGTGCGTTACATTGAGGAAACACCTTAACACTTTCAAAATATAAATTTGAATTCCTTTTATAACTTTTTTTCCAAGTTTAATGATTGGTTGTTTATATAACATCAATCCTCAGCCTTTCCACTCCCTGGTTGAGTTCAACAATAGTGTTTTTTGAGATGGCATGAATTGTTCAGGGTTAACAGTGAACAGATAGACACTTTCATGCATTTTACTCAGCCTTCTTCTATTCCCAAGTTGTCTCTGTTTTTTTTTCCTTTCATTTCATTAAATTTCTAGTTAATTTTTTTTAGCCACAATGTGCTTTGTTTTGGCATGGATGGAACCATAAAATACTGTTGCAGTAGTTCACGCTTTTCCTTAGGAATGTCCTAAGTCTTTTTGTTTCGTACGGAGTTTTCTTCTTTTTCCTTTCATTTCATCACTTGGTAGATATTTCATCTAGTTCCTGCCGGAATGATTTAGTATTTTCTTATTCCTATATATTGCAGATTTTAAGCATACGTGGGTTTGTTCTTCTCTGTTTTGTGACTTCTGTGATGAATTTTGTATGCTTATTATAGGTGAAAATATGTGATATTTGTGGGGATGCAGGAAGAGAGGCCCTTCTTGCTATTTGTAGCAGCTGCAGTGATGGTGCAGAGCACACGTAAGTTCATTAGTCCCCTTTTGCTTGCTCAATATAACTCTTATAATTTTTTTCTTCCATTATCTTATCAAAATTTTGATTCTTTGTACAGTTATTGCATGCGTGAAAAGTTGGATGAGCTTCCCGGGGCTGACTGGCAGTGTGAAGAATGCAAGATCAAGGAGATGGAAATTCATAATGTGGATAAATCTGAGACAGTCTCTGAAGTATCCAAACCAGCATTTTTATGTCAAAGTATTCAAAACTCTGTCAGTACTTTGATTCCAAATAAGTTACCAAATTTGGATGATCGAGGGCTGGCTAAGGGATTGAAAAGCCCTAAGATTTTGACTAGGAGTCAAGCGGACCATGTAGAAGAAACAAAAGTTTCAATCAAAAGCCAGAAAATAAAAGTAAAAAAGGCAAACATGGAATCGTCTGAAGGTCGATCTGTAAATGGTTTTCAGGCTTTTCATTACTCTCATAATTTTCTTAGCTCTGGTTCATTGAAGGGTCGATCACAGGCCCATTCTCCATATTGTAAGCCTGTATTAAATTGCTTTTAACATAGCTATTTTAGATTTTCTTTCCCTCCGACAATGCTCAAATCACATGCTTAAATACAGTTTTTTGCTTGATTCTCTCAGGTTATTTTTCCAAGTCAGTTTCTTGCAACTCTATCATTAATCAGAATGTGAAAGAACTTGTCAAAAATGATCGTTACAAACAAGAAATTGAAAGGGAAGCCAAGCGCTCCAAACTGAAAAATGAAAATGTGGTCAAATCAATAAATAAATCTACTTCCTTTAAAAGCTCCAGCTCTGGCTTCTCCAACACTGAGCCAGCAAGTAAAGATAAGCCTTTTCATCCCTCCAGCATTGAAAATCCAAGAGGACTAGATGAGGTAAAAGAAAGAATCACTTTTGAGAAGAATCCTCCTGCTATATCTAAAACTTCTATCAGTAAATCAGCAGCTCTTGCCAGTATTTATCATCTTAAGACAAATAGAAGGTCTTCACAAAAAGAAGAGAATTTAAGCAGTACCATTGAATCAAGTTGTCAGAGCATAGCGAAAAGATCATACCATGCAAATCTCTCAGGTAAATATTTCAGTTTCTGTGTTAGCTTATCTAATATATTTCCCATTACGTTGTGCTAATTATTTATTGGTGTTTTATTAGGTTGCAAGGAAAGAAAGAAACGTATCTTACGTTCCTCTAATAGCATGGAATTTTTTGATGAAAAGTTCAACTCTGAAGATTGTAAGGAATTGAAAGAATTTGTAAGGTCAGGTTTCAGTGCTGTTGATGCTCTTCAACCCTCAGAATCAGATACTGAGGACAACAAACTCTGGGATTCTGACAAGTTCATTAGTCCAAGATTATCATCTTCAGGTGGTAATCAAACATTACATTTTCAAAAATGCAACAAAACAGGGCAAGAAATTCAACCATGCTCTAGTGACGAACTTCAAGTATCTGCTTACCATCCTTCAGACGAACGAAGTTTAAGTGAGACGAAAAAGGGAAAGGATTGTATAGATTTAGTGGATGAAAGGAATACAAACAAAAAATCGCTCTCAGAAACATCGCCAGGAGAAGCGTCCGCTTTGGCAAGCCGGTTAAGGGCCTTACCAATTCCGAAGCTTGAATTCATATGGCAGTATGATATGCTCTTTTTCTTAGATTTATATACATTTGTTTTTTTTTTCTCATATATATAACTAAGTTTTTCTTCAAATTGCAGAGGTAGTTTTAATGTTCTGAGATCTGATAGATGCGGACAATTATTTGATGGAATTCAAGCTCACTTATCAACTTCTGCATCTCGTAAAGTGCTTGAAATAATCAACGTCTTTCCTAACAAAATTCAGTTGGAAGAGGTCTATCAAACAAGTTTATGGCCACTGCAGTTTCAAGGAATTGTTCCTGATGAAAAAAATATTGCTCTTTTTTTCTTTCCCAAAGACAATGAGAGGTTTGAAAATGGAGAATCTTTTCTTTACTTTTGTTTGAGTTTCAAAATATTGCTGATAAATACTGATGTATGTGCTCCGGTGCAGTTATGAGAAGGTTTATAGCATTTTATTGATTGAGATGCTTGAAACTGATTTAGCTCTCAAAGGAATGGTTGACGAGACTGAGCTTTTTATATTCACATCTAAAATGCTGCCTAAGCATTCCCAACGTAAGTAATAATCGTGGTGATGTATGAGTTGGACATAAACGAAATAATTCTTCAGACTTTTAATATTTTATGAAGTATTTCGTTAGAATATATTCTAAATATTTTGTACTTTTCAGGGTGGAATATGTTATATTACCTCTGGGGGATGTTCATAGATAAGAGGAAACAGTATTTGCCTACTCAGAAGATCCCTTTGTTTCTTATGGACAACTCGTCTAGGATGACGGCCAAACCAATGGATGTTATTGATAATCCTGAGTTGCAGTTTTGCACGTTACAGTGGAGCTACAAAGTGAATATTGGTATGGGTTGTCAGGTAATATTTTGACATCTCACCAAAGCAATTTCATATATATATATATATATATATGTATGTATGTATGGATGTATGTATGTATGCATGATTACGAGCTGTTATCTCCACACACATCTTGTACAGAGTAATCACATCTTTGAATGGTTGAAATTTAAAAGAGATCATTCTCTTTCAATTCCTAATGCCTTATGTAATTAATTAAAAATTTCTTTAAATCTTAACCATATAAAATGTGTGATAACCATAAAATGTCTCTCTCTTTCTCTCTCTGTAAACTAACACACAACTTTCTAATCTTCTTCATTTTCCTATTATTTTTTGGCATCCTAAGGAACAATTTTTCCTTGTTCCAACTATAATTTTTCTTCTTTTTCATTTCCAACTAGCAAATTCATTCAAGGCCCTAGGAATTCATTATTTTTCCCATTCAAAGATTCACCCTTTTGTCGTGTATTTTCATATCAATAATTTCTTTTAGATGATCAGTTGGGCCCATGCAGATCCACTCTTCCCCCTATTCAAAGATTAGTTTCTTATTTGTGTTATATCTTGCGAAGAATTTTTTGTTGTGCTTGGTTATATATTTAATTATATTTTTTTCACCTTTTAAGAAACTTGACCTCCCATTCCCCCTAACTACTGCTATTGAGGTAAATGCTCTCATTTTCTATCAAAATCTTACTTAATTTGTACCGTTTGTATATATAGGATAAATTCTTTAACACTGGCAAAAACACAAAATATGGCGAGTCTTCTCATTTCTCTGATGCAGCGTCACGAAATTGCAATCCAGGTGTGTCTTAACTTCAATTATTTATGAAAAAAAATAAATATTATTTATTTTCATGGTTTTTATTAATAATACCATTGTAACAGCTGATGAATGCAGCAAAAGTGAATGCAAAAAGAGAAGGAATCAGATGACTTGTTTTAGCATTGGAGGCAGTTTGGGACAAGAAAATTTAAGTTCCAACATTTTCAGCCAACAGCAGTGCACACAGATTATCAGCAGCCAACCTGCGATACCTGAGATCTCAAGAATTGTAGAAAGAAATTTCTTTCCAGTTCATATAGCTCCTTCGATAAATAACAAATACCGAAACCCTGCACATATTACTTCATCAACTGATAATTATAACTCAGAATCCTGTGCTCCTGATCTTGAGCTAACTCTTGGAAATAAGAGTAAAATAAGAAAGCCTGCTCCATTATTACCTCTGCTGCCTCCATTAGTTCCTTTTGGGAGTGGGGATGGTGATGATTTATCAGCTTTGCTCTCTCTGTAGCTTGTTTATTCTGCACCAGATTAGGAAGTCTCAGCCAAGAAGGTTTTGTTGAAATACAGTAATAGAGCCATTGCCATATGTTCATAGCCAAATCCACAGTTCTCTGTTTCATCTTTGAGCACTGCGTTTTACTTGCAGTTTCGATGATAGAGAGTTTATATAGTCCACAACGGCGTGATGTATATAAGAGGAAGGCCGCAGTGTTAAAAAGTGAGTTTTTAGTAAACTTTGTTTTATTTGTTTGGTTGTACTCATATTACTATTTAGTATAAATACACCAAATTGGTCTACTATCACAAAAGTTTTCTACTGCTATTGTTTCTATCTTCTATTTTGCTAACTATGATGGAAAATCAAAACAAGTTAAAATTGAGAATATATGAGATGTGGTTTTTAACATATTTTAATTTCGAGAACATAAATAGATTTGGTTATTTATTTATTTATTTATTTTTATCAAGTCTGATTTGATTCGTTTTGATTAGAAATGGTTTGAATGAATTTATTTGGTATCTTTTGCAGTAAAATGATGGATCATTCAAGTAGATTTTACAAAGATATTGTTCATATAATTTATATATGTAAACATACAATTCTTCTATGCCTTCATATTTAAGATTTAAATTTTTGTATTTATATTTATAACATTTTGTTTTCATAATTTATTTTTAAAAAGTAATGGTTGCTGAATCCAAATGTTTGTATATTATACCTAAGATATAGAACGTTGGACGAATGAGAAATAAAGAGAAAGAGAGGGAGAGAGAGAGAGAGCTGAGTAATATAAGTTTTGAGTAAATTTAGTAGTTTCTTACTGAAAAAATAATCTCCTATTTATAGGTCCTAAGAGTACCTAGTATGGAATTATATGTATGTACCTATTTTAGTAGGGACAAAGTATGACACCCATTCATATCCATAATTGGTCTTAGCATAATTTCATATTCGTAAGTGTTTGAAGTTGGATATTTAATGACTCGTTAATTTTGTTGCTTGATCGATTTAAAACCTTTGGTTCGTTGAAGGTTATCGGTCGGTTGAAAGGACATCGGTTGATAGAGACCCTCCTAGTGTAAGGGTGAATTTAGACTGTTAGGCATATGGTGTATCACCTTAATATGATGGGCAACTTTCTTTGGACAAGGGGCTTTATTGAAGGATTAGAAATGTATTCCGTAGGAAATCGGTTGGCCATATTTGTGAAAGAGTCTAGAATCAGTTGAGGGAATTGGTTACGAACGACCGTCCTTTGGATTATGTGACATCTATTCTTCTTTTCGACTAGACTTTTGTTCAGTCGACTCATAGTACTAACAGTAGGAAACGACACTTGGTATTTTTCGTTTTTTAAGTATTATGATGCTATTCTTTGAAGTTCATAAGTGAGCTTCGTTGAATTTCCTCGAGATTCTTCTAATCATATTTTTGATGTACATATTTAGTCTCCAGGGCCTTACTTTTTGCAAGCAAAAACTACGATAAGAAAAGAGAAATAAATGTCAAAATTGACTAATTTATTACATGATAAATACTTTTAATAATTGAACTCATGAATTTTTAGCATGCAATCCCTATAAATAGAGTGTGATCAGTACTTCTTCGTCACTCTTTCTGAATTTTTCGCCCTTTAGTCAATTTTTAATAGAAGTGAGTTATGGAAAGCAGTAAGAAACTCATAAATGAGGAGGCCATGACAAAGACCTTAGAGATTTGAATCGAATAACTTTGCCCTCCTAAAGTCATAGGGGAGAAAAAGAAACCAGATAGTAGTCAGTCTGTGATAAAGAAGTCAAGAGATGAGGGCCCGACTGGCAACAAGAAAGAGGTCGAAAGGACAAGGCCGACCGATCGACTCGAAAAGGTCGGAAGTCGGGAGCCAACCAAAGGGAGAGAAGCTAGTTAAACAAGTTTTCCAAAAGAAGCAATGGGTGAAGCGGCCGAGTCGTCTGACTCCTTGCTGCTCCATCGTGAGATGAGGAGCGGGGCTGATGTGCACACCATTGGTGAAATAGTCATTTGGTTATGATATGTAAGAGATCGGCTCAGTAAGTGGTCTAAGTGGTCGCAATGACCCAAGTCTAGTCGTGTGAAGGTGGAGCTCCTTTTTTTTTTGATGGGAGACCAGCCAGGCAGTCGTCCAATCACTTGCTAGTGAAAGCTTTCGATCGTCTGAGATGGAGGAAATGATTGGTATGTGAAAGCATAATTTTATTTAATTCAGTAGATTTTTTCATTTTCCTTTTTATGACATTTGATTATTCTTGTAGAGGAGACCACACATAGTATCGACTCATAGATACTAGAGTTACCCACCCTCAACTCCAAAGGTGACTTAGGGACCCTCTATTTCGGTCTATGGTGGAGGTGCACTGTGCCATCTGTTTGGACCTGAGAAAGTCAAGAGGTAGGCCGATGATCGACAAGAATCTTTAGCATTGCTGGCTCGTCAGAGGGCTGAAATAGTAGAATCCTTCACCTGGGAAGTTGCCTTGTATAGGGAGGTTGCCATATCCAACTTGAAGGAAGAGCTAATGGTTCTTTATGAGGACATGGCGACTTTCCAGACAGAGGTGGCTACTCTTCAAATGGAGCTAACAAAAATCTGGGTGACTAGTTCTTTGATCTCTTAGGTCCAGCTGAGGAAGAGTGTGGAGAAGTTTAAGTTGTAAAATATATCCTTTCATAAATAAAATTTAATTTTTATGAATTTTAAAATTTTAATATCATTTCATTTTCTCAAATTACACACTAATTTGATGTGAATTTCTGGAGATTAAGGTACAAATTTAAGGTGTTTTAAATTCTCTGGATACCCTATATATAGGGTTAAAGGGATAATGGGTTTTACGCTTTTCATTTTTCTCTTCTTTCTCTTCAGTCGTTTCTTGTCTCTCCTTTAGGTCGATTTTCTTCTAGTATTCCTGTGAATTTCAAATATTCTTCAAAATTATTTGGTTTAGTGCTAGCAACTGAAACGTCTACTCTCACATCGTTCGATGCAGAGCTTTTGAAAGATACTAGTGTATACAACACAAGTGCAGTGCTTGTGCCGGTGGAGCCGAATGCAAGGGAGACTGAACACTTCAATGATGATCTAATATTCTACATGGATCAGTTTAGTTGGGGACTTCAACAGCGATTTTCCACAAGAACTTGTTAATCCTTAACCATTACTGAGTCATCTCCATGCAAATAAAGCCAAATTCAATCACAATAATGATGACTTTTGTTATTTACTCACATCGAATAGAGAAAAATTGGTCTCGGGAATAGTTCTCCTACATGTTTTTTTTTTCATAGTAGAGCCAGATGGCTATGTGGTATTCAGCTCAACTTGGAAATTCCATCTGATTGATCTGGATAATAAAATCAAGAATTGGAGGTTCAGATTCTACCGAGTTATTTGTGAGCACTAGGGAATCACTACAAGGCCAAACTAGGAGCCATACAAGAAAAAGAAAGGAAGAAGAAAGGTATCACATAGCTGGTATTGGGACATAAATCAATAGCCATGGGGAAATAGATGGCAGTCATCCAATATATTAACCCCATGATAGTGAATTAGATGTTGAACCCTACGTAGTTCAGCGAAATGATTCCTGCACTGCGAGCCACTTTTGATGAGGCGAGAGGCAGATTGGAAAGGCTACACGGCTGTGGTAGAAGGAGCTGAAGAAGAAGAAGGGTATTGCTTCCACCCCTACGATAGAAGAGGTCGAGGAAGAGGATGATGAGGTGGCCAGGACAATCCTAGGTTTGACATTAATTCACTCTATCTCTGAAATAGTAGTTGTCATTTAAAACACAGTCATTTAAAACACAGTTACTACTGAATTGATTCTAATTAAGTGAAAACCATCTTTGATGTATTTAGAGGCATTGAGGGATCGACTTAAAGAGGAGAAACACCTAGCATCATTGAATCAGATGCTGAGGAATCCTTCAAGCAATTATTGACAGGGAGCTTTCAAGCCATCTTTCTTGGGTTTTTTTCCTCTTACTGAAAGAGGGGAGGCTAATTGACATTCTCCACGATCGCCAGCTTCACCGACAGAACAAGTAGAAGGAAAAGCAAGCAGAAAAGCTAAACAAAGAAGGAGGGACTTGAGTTGGTGTCTGCTCCAGAGCACGGGCTGACCACTTTTGAAGAAGAATAACGTCGAAGGAATGACAAAGCTCTGGCCCAAGATTCTAACTCTTCCTTCCCCTTACCTCCCAAAAAGAAATAGAAGGGAGGTAAGGATTATTATAGCTCGTTGTAGGAAACGTGATTGAAGGTCTTTCTCAACTTATACTCTAGTTTTGCCATATGAAAAATCTTGAGGGACTAATTCCCACAAGCCCTGGGGACAAATGAGAATGCTTTGACCATCACCGACATACTTTAGTTATTTGGCCTACAAAAATTCTTGAATAACCTCATGCTGAGAGACTTATGTCACATGGTTGATCGATATCAATTACTTGAACCCACAACCACCATCATATATATTCTCTGTATCTTGAAGTGAGAGACAAAGCCTTGAAAGCTGAAATGAAGGCCAAAGAGTTCAAGGCATGAGAAAGAGAAATGGAACATCGGGCGGCTGTGGTAGAGGCTTGATTGGAGGATGATGGGGCGGAGCTGGAGATCAAATCAAAGTGGAAATCTATCTTCTAGGAGGAGAATGTTGAATTTACAGAGAAGATGACTGCAATAAAGATGCCCAAAGAGTTTTTTTGACACTCAGGTTGTGCATTTATAGATATGTATCAAGGTAGTGATAGAAAAATTCGTAAGAGCTGGGATGGTCAATCTATTATGATATTGATGAGTTCAAAAAACTCTTCATTGCTCTTTCATCTTTAGCACTCATAGAGGAGTATAAGGGCGATAATGTGGTGGATGATGGATCATCCAACACTCAGCACGAAGACTCTTACACTTAGAACTTTTTGTAAAGTAACCATATAAATGTATATGAAAATATTTGTTCAGAAATACATGTAATGGAACAATAATATGAATGAAATATGACCTTCAGTCGATTTTTACATGTGTTGTTACTTGTTTCCTTACATGGTTTAGTAGCTTATGACATATCGCATTAATCATAAGTTCTTTTAGTTGATTTTTTAATGTTCACCTACCAGGTCAAGTCTTATAAAGTACCTATCCCCTTTGCTTAGTCGTGTTATTACCTAGGAACGTGCCAATCATTGAGACTTTTTGCTAGGGTGATTTTTTTTAGTACCCTTTGCTGAGCTTGTCGCTACTAGGTAAGGAACCACTCTAATTTTTTGCCCGGCTCGAGTTTTAGGGATAAGTTTTCATTACTTGATCAAATGTATGTATGTCAATTGGGCATCGTGGTGTCATTGCTCGCCATTCTAAAATTTTCCTTAATTATGCCAATTGGACGTCATGACGTTGTTTTCAATCGTTTTATACTTTGTTAACCAATTGGATGACATGTCTCACTTATTAGTTTATTTTAGGGTGTCAACATTTAACTTAGGTAGACTTAATTTTTTGTTTGTTTTACTTGACCTAGGTTTTCTTTCGATCCTACTGCTACTAGTAGGGGGTAGTTGTCGATATGTTTTCAGGGTGGTTTTATTGGTACCCTTCGCAGAGTTTTATCACTACAGGACAGGGAACCACATCTAGAATATTGTTCACTCAAAACTTGAAAATTCAAGTTTGAGTTAAGTTTTACATCTATGACCAATTGAGCATCTTAATGTCATTATTAGTCAAATTTTTAGTATACTCTAATTTCTGTAGTGTTGTTCAAACCCGCGGTCATAATTATATAGTAAACAAACGATTTTTTTGACAAAGGCAAAATCAAAATTCAAAAGTATAGGAAATGAGAAATTAATTTTATATTTTTTGTGTCAATACAATGTGTTTGGTTTAATAAAAAAAATTCTTAAGATCATCCTTGCTTCGTATCCAAGGAACATCTTTTCTGATATATATTTTAAGCTTGTAGGCTTCTGGAATGATTTTTTTGATCGTTAATGAAAGGTTCCGACTGATTTTCTTTGTGCTGTTGGGTCGGCTTTTTTCAGGATTAGGTCATCAGGCATGAATGTTTTCTCTTAGACATTCTTATTGCAGTATCAAACATACTTCCTTTTTACTTTTTCTTATCAGGATGTTGCATTGGTTTGATTTTATTCTGAGTGGTCGAGTGCAAGCATCTTTTTTTCATTATTTGTCTGTTTTTAGTCTGTGAAATTTTCTCTATCGATTGTGGTGGTTGTGATGACTTTATGACTAAAGTAGTTGCACTCCTCTGGTAACATTGCTTTCATCCCATGGGAAAGCATGTAAAGGGTTTGCTCGGTCGTCGATGATGGCATCATTTGGATGGCCCATTAGACAAAAGGAAGTAAGTCTGCTCAATTGCCTTTTGCTCCTTCCACATTCTTAGTAGATTTAAAATAATCTTATTGGGAGCCTCAACTTGTCCATTATTCTGGGGATGATGCACAAATACAAATTTTAGGTTACTTTCCTAACTTTAGTAGAAATCTTTTATCCCTGTCAGTAAATTGTGTTCCATTATCGGTGATAAATACCAGGGGAAAGCCATACCGACAGATGTTGTCTATCTGAATGATATTTCAGATGATGCCTAGGGTAATTTGGGTGAGGGTATTTGCTTCAATCTACTTTGTAAAGTAGTCTATAGTGACTAAAAGGAATTTACATTGGCATTTTGATGTTGGAAACAACAATATGATGTCAAGACCTCAGATTGCAAAAGGCTAGGAACTGACAATTGGTTGCATCTTGTGGGCTGGCTTGTGCTAAAATGGAGCATACTTCTGGAACTGCTCACATCTCCTAGAAAACTCCTCTACATCTTTCATGAGGGTCAGCTAGAAATAACATTGCTTCTGAACACGATTCACAAACGTTTTTCCTGCGGAATGACTCCCATATCTGTCAGTGTATTTACTGGAAGATTTTTTTTCGTCTTGCTTTTCTTAATGCATCTTAGGAGCGATGAATTTGTTGATGTTCAAAAAAGTTTAGATTCAATCATGAGGTATTGTACAACTTTAAAGTTTTACTCCTTAGATCGGTTATTTCTTTAGGTTTTTTTCTATTTTCAAGATATTGGATGTAGGAATCCATCCAACTTTTTGTGTTCTCCGATTCTACCTCCATGTCTTCTGGTTCCCCAATGGTCGACATTAGAAGCCCTTGGAATGTCCCCTCTCTGAAACAAATGCTCTTTAATATTAGGTTTGCCACTTGGTTTTCTTCCTGGCCGACGTGCTTGATCCTAAAGACAGTAAACTTCCATATCTCTGTCTAGGCCTAGTTGAAGTATTTGGCCATCATTTTATCTCTGACCTTGAATTCTTCGTTAACTTGATTCACCACATTTTGCAAAGCTGGCTTCATCAGATGCCGAATGCCTATTTCATAAGCTAGACGTAGGCTAACTATTAATGTTTTATACCTCACCTAGTTGTTGGTGATTTTGAACTTGAGGATGATTGATGATAAAAATGCTCTCCGGTCAGACTGCTTAGAGCCCTCCTGATTCCTGCTCTTGCCTAACTCCAGACTCCATTGACGTGCAAGGTTCGGTTTAGTTGTCAGTAGTAGTTTCTTCACCTAGTTCACCTTTTTTTGGAGATATTTATAAAAAATTCTGCTATTGCAGAAGCTTTGATCACCGTTTGGGGAATGTAGGTGATGTCATATTCACTGAGCTCCAAAGCCCACTTCATGAGTTGACCAAAATGTTCCACTAAGTGAGCACAGATTTGAGAGGGTCAGTAATGACTCTAATTGGATGCATCTAGAAATATGGACGGAACCTATGAGCAGAGCTAGTGAGAGTAAATGTTAGCTTTGTCATGATAGGGTACTTGACGTTAGTTTTCTCTAAGAATTCGACTGTTAGGGTATATTTGGAATTTATTGTTTGACTCCTCCAAAACCAAGGCTGGACTGATGGCTTCGGCCCTGACTCCCATATTTCGAGAGAGTTTTTCCTCTTGTTTTGGCTTTGCAGTGTTGGTGGTGATGCTAGCGATTATTTTATGCTTTAGCGTGTTTTCTCACATTTGATCGACCATTCAAAGCTCTTGACTTGCCTTAGCATTTTGAAGAATATTGCACATTTGTTGCCCAACTTTGAAATAAGTAAGTTGAGTGATGCTATCCGCTAGTCAGCTTTGCAACTCTTTAGTGCTCTAGGGACAGAGCATCTTCAATGGTGCTTATACTACATTTTAATGGATTTATTTTCATGTTATGTTTTTTTAAGCAGTTTAAATAGTTTTTTCAAATCATTTATATGTTGTTTGACCGAATAACTTTTGATATTAAGACATCATTCGCATAGACTTCAATATATTTTTTTTGATTTGGAAAGATTACATCCATTAGACAATGGCAGGTTCCACAACATTCTTTAGCCCAAAGGGCACTACATCATAACAATACAGGCCTTCACTCATAATGAATGTCATCTTATCTGCGCTGGTTATATTCATATTAATTTGATCATAGCTGAAGAAAACATTCAAGAAGCCTATTACTGAATAGCAAACAAGTGAATCTACTAGTGCATCAAGTTAACAGATAATTCGAGGTTCGTGAATTCGACACAAATTCTTTATTGCCATTTGTCTTCTGAGCCATAACCATATTGGAGACCCAGGTATGGTAATGTACCTCCCTAATGTAGCCAGTCTCCTTGAGTTTATACACCTCTTCTCAGATTGGCTCAACTATTGTAATGACCGATGCTTTCATCTTTTTTTTATTGGTCGAATGACTGGATTAATGTTTAGACGGTGGCACCACTAAGTCGATGAAGATGCCTGACATTTTAGCGATCGACTAAGAAAATACATCCTGATGCTCCCGAAGAGTTTGGATCAATAAATTTCTTTTTCCTACATAAAAAGTTTCACTAATTAGGAAAAAATTACCAATATCTCCATTGGTGACAGGAATCTCTGCAGTTCGTTCATCAGTTTTGAGGCCCCCTTCACACTGGTTCTGAATGGTGAACATCTCTTGTTCTACATTACCAACCACTCAGAGGTAGCATGTTTGAGACCACTCTATGTTGACTCAAATGGTAATTATCTCTCTATCACATGAAAACTTTACCGTGACATGGCATGTGGAGATCATGACTCATAGATCATTGAGTAGTGGGTGACAAAAGATAACATTATAATTTGGTAGAGCGTCAACCACTAAAAAGTCCTCCATATTGGTAAATTGGCTATCACCTTCCCTCTAGGTGACAGATAGCCCAATTATTTTCAACGCTTCCTTTGGTTCGCAAGAAAAACCATGAAGTTGGGTTGACTGATATATGCATTTTATCAGAGATTGACTTGAACAGGATATTTTCTGACCTGCAAGTGTCAACCAAAATATTACTTACCTGAAAGTTTTTAATCATCATTGTGACCATGACGACATCATTGTAGGGATTCTATGTCAAGGGAAAATCCACTTTAGTAAAAATAATTGGGTATGAGCCTTTCAATTTGGAGTGAAAGCGACAACATAATGTTCCCTCATTTGAAGCCTCTTAAGTTCGACTTGCCTGATGGAATCTTCTCATTAGATTTCTAGCACTACCCTGCAATGTGGATAGCATTGGCTTGGATGGGTTTGTCAAAGTCTTCTTCAATTGCAGTTTTTCCCTGCCTTTGGGTTGATGCCCTTGGGGCCACGAACTCCTTCAGTTTCCCAGCTTGGATCAACTCTTCAACAAAGTTCCAAAAATGTCTACACTCCTCAATTTCATGATCATGGTCCTTGTTGTATTTACAGAACTTGTTTATATTCCAGAGAAAAGCTCTAATTTTCTTCGGTGGAGCGTTTTTGAAGTACTCTTTTTTTATGCCTTCCACTAACTCCACCATTGAAGCCCTTAACTGAATGAGTTTCAGTGTTCCTTGTTCACCCAATGATCAGTTGTTTGACTAGCTTCGTCATTTTTAGTAGTTTCTATCGACCTCTATATCATCACAAGGTAACAAACTATCTTCACGTTTGGGCCATGGGTCATCTTTCAGTCTCAATCCATCACCTTGTAAGGCCCTCTTCTGTAAGCAGCGATCAGATTGTTCACCTTTATGGAAGGGCGACTAAATGTACTCCTCCTCCATGAGGTGGGGGTTGGCCAACTCTAAGAGTTTAGCCAGGCTGTTGGGTTGTCGTAAACCATGAAAATATTTACATCATTTTCTTCTTATCCCCTGTGCAAATGTGGCATTTGCTACCGCATGCTCCAAATTTTGCACCACAAGCATATCTTTTTGAAACATACACTTGAAGACTCTCGTTCAAACCTTGCTTGATGTGCTACAGGGCATATAAGTTCTTATGAAGCTTCTAAACGGTATTGAACTGCACCATGAACTTCTTGAATTCACCGTAGCAGGTGATAACTCCTATTCGAATCTCTAACCACGGTATAGAATAACCGACAATTCAGTGCATTAGAGATTTTGAGAAGGCATACAACTAACTCAAAAGAAGCTATGTGGTCAACCAAATCACTCTGACTGTTGTGGGATTCCAAAGATGGAAATTTGAACTTCTCCATGGGGCTTAGTATCGATGATCTGCCGGTAGAATGCATTCTCTGGCTCTTAGTTGATCTCCATTCACCATTTGTGTAATACTTGAGTATTACACTTTGCAAGATGATTAATTCTTTCACATACCAAGCATTGAATGTTGCTATACTTATTATTTTTATTGTTATACTCGTGTGAGATTTATTTCTTAAATTTTGTATTGAATGACTTATTTTTTTTTCTTTTAAAGTTATTATTTTCCATTAGGTTTACATGCATTTCAGATTCAATTTTAGTGATACAATTTTATTTTTCTTATTTCTTTTGTTTATCCTAAGTATTATAATAAAATCATCAACAAACATCTTATTTCTATATGCCCAAATATTTGTGCAAATCGACTCCATAGTGGGGTTGATTTTCCTATTATTGATAGAACTATAAAACTTATGTCATCCTTTTATCATGTTCTTTTAAATCATGAATTATATTCTGAATTTCATTTATTTGATCTAATACAGTATGAAGATCATACATCATATATTTGTTGAATTATTCAACAGAATATTTTGCTAAGCCGACATCGTTATATTCATATTTTGATTCAAGTTGTTAGTTTTCCATTATTTTATTTATGTGGTCCACTGTTATTTATTTTAATAGTAATTAATTAATTAATTGAAAAGAAAAATGGTCATGTTACTTCCCAATGGCACCATATCCTTTCTCTTCAATTAATTAATTAAATTATCCAAAATGAAGGGTCATGTCTCTTCCCAATAGACATCACATCCTTTCGCTTCAATTAATTAATTAAATTATCCAAAATGTTATTGGTCAATAATCACCATGATGGATGGTGGTTAATAATGGATAATTAAGAGAAAGGTTGTCTCTTCTCAAGAGACTTATCTTTTCTCTTATAAATAAAAGATGTGTCCTCTCTCTCGATAGAAGAAGAAATATATCTTTTCTCTCAACCGAAAAGTACATAAAGAAATAAGGATTAGAGAGAGAAATTTCATCTCTTCAGATTGAATTCTATGATGATGAATACATGTATGTTTATCCCATTTATGAGTATGTGAAAATCATGAATTCAAAGATCTTGGTCATTATGAATTTTAGGAATTTTGGGTTATGAAATTGAATCTTATAAATTTAAAAAATCCTAACATGTGGTATCAGAGCCTCGATTGTTGAATTTGTGATTTTTCATTTAATTTTATTTATGTTAATTGCATAAAATTTTCATTATAAATTAAATCTTGGAATTAGATCACTAAAGTTAATCGATGAATTGATAAATTATTGTTTATTTGATATTTATATTATGTTTAATTTGTTAATCACCAAAGTGGCTAAATTAGTATGTTTAATAGACGCCAAATTAAATAAAGTCAATAACTCATAAGTATGTGATGCCTATTATGAAACAATTTTGTATTTAATTATGAGTATATTGAAATTCATTGATTATAAAATATTTGTGGATCACCCAAAGGTTGATTGTTTATTTTATAATCTTTGAATATGATTGTGGTATATTTATATACTTTGTTAGATATGTTTATATATCCAAAGATAATAGACACGTCTAATTTGAGCATAAATAATTGCCAATTATGTTTATTATTTTGTGTATTGTTATAACACCCAAAGGAGATTTTCAATACACTATTAATGTTTTCATTTAATGAGTGCGAATTGTATTAAGGGAAATCACACAAAACACACAATAAAATTGCCATAAGAAGCACACAACTTCTTGAAATTATACACACTGAAGTTTGTGGATCTTTTGATGTTCCATCTTTTAGTGGAGAAAAATATTTTATCACCTTTATCAATGAATTTTTACGTTATGGATATGTCTACTTATTGCATGAAAAATCTTAATCACTAAATGCCTTAAAGCTGTTTATAATTGAGGTTGAGAGATAATTAGACGAAAAGGTGAAAATCATCAGGTCCGATAGAGATTGTGAATATTATCAAAGGTACAATGAATCTGGACGATGTCCAGATCCATTTGCTAAATTCCTTCAAATTAATGAAATATGTACTCAATACACCATGCCAGGAATACCACAATAAAATGGTGTTGCCGATAGGCGAAACCATACTCTGATGGAAATGGTTAGGAGTATGATGAAAAATTTTAACCTTATCATTGTGGATGCATGCTTTAAAGATCGCTGCATATTTGTTAAACAAGATTCCTAGTAATGCATATCCAAAGACTCCCTTTAAACCATGGAGAGGAAGGAAACCTAGTTTAAGGCACCTACATGTTTGGGGCTGCCCAGCAGAAAAAAGGATTTATAATCCAAATGAAAAATGAAAAGAAACAATGAAAAGAAACTGAACTTAAGAACAACCAGTGGTTTCTTCATTGGTTATCCAAAAAAATCGAAAGGGTATAGATTTTATTGTCCTAACCACAGTACGAGAATTATTGAAGTTGGAAATGCTAACTTCTTTAAAAATGGTGAAGTTAGTAGGAGTTTGGAATCACATAAAGTGAAAATCTAAGAAATTATGGTTCAAGTTTCTTTACCTGAAATTTCTTCTCAAAGTGTTATTCCTATAGTTGTTGAACAGTCAAATAATATACAGGAACAATATATAAATGATCAAACACCCGATATGAAACTGTCACTAATGAACTTACACTAGATGAACCAAATGAAGTTGTACCTAGAAGGTCTCAACGGCAAAGGACTTCTACTTATGATGATTACGTGGTTTATCTACATGAGTTTGAATTATACTTGAGAGTCAATGAAGATTTAGTTTAATTTTCACAAGCCATAGAAAGTGCAAATACTTTTAAATGGTTAAATGCAATGAAAGATGAGTTGAAATCGATGAATCACAACAAAGTTTGGGATGTCGTTGAATTGTTTGAAGGTTGTAAAAGAGCAGGTGTAACTGGGTCTTTAAGACCAATCGTGACTCGAATGACAACATTGAACGATATAAAACCATATTTATTGCCAAATGTTTCACACAAAAAGATGACATCGACTATAAATAAATATTTTATTTAGTTTCTAAGAAAGATTCATTTAGAATTATCATGACACTAGTAGCTCATTATGATTTGGAGTTACACTAAATGGATGTGAAAAATGTCTTTCTGAATAGAAATTTAGATGAAGATGTCTACATGAGTCAACCTGAAGGATTTTGGTTGAAGGAAATGAGCACGTGGTGTGTAAACTTAAGAAATCAATATACAGAGTTAAGCAAGCTTCCCGACAATGGTATCTTAAGTTCAATGACACCATCACTTTCCTTGGATTTAAAGAAACTACTGTTAATCAGTGTATATATCTGAAGGTCAGGAGAAGAAAGATCATATTTCTCATTCTGTATGTTGATAATATCTTGCTGGCTACTAATGATCTCGACTATTGTATGAAACCAAGAATTATATCTTTAAGAACTTTGAAATGAAAGATATGGGTGAGGCAGCCTATGTGATTGAAATTGAAATATTTCATGATAGATCACAAGGATTGTTAGGATTGTCTTAGAAAGCATATACCGATAGAGTTATTAAGAGATTCAATATGGAAAAGTGCGAAGCAAACTATTATTGTTGCATCCACTAGGGAAGCTGAATTTGTGGCATGCTCAGAAGCTACAATTGAGGGCTTATGGCTGCAGAATTTTATTTCAGGACTTAGAATTGCCGACTACATTGCCAAGCCGCTGAAAATTTACTGTGATAACTCTGCATCATTCTTCTTTTCTAAAAATGATAGGTATTCCAAAGGTGCTAAACACATGGAATTATAGTACTTTGTTGTTAAAGAAGAAGTTCAAAACATAGAGTGTCAATTGAACATATTACCACCAATCTTATGATTGCGGACCCATTAACAAAAGTGTTTCCACCTCAGACATTTAGCGAACATGTTGTAAGAGTGGGCATTGTCGAAACCCTTTATTAGTTTTAAGTTTAAGGCTCTTTCTGTTTGACACTTTGAGCTCAGTTTATTGTTGTTTTTGATATTTATGTATATTTTTTATCGCTAGTGTACACTTTATATTGTGCAATGTTTAACAAGATTTGTATTTTAATAGACATTATGAGACCATGATGTTATTTTTTATTATGTTAAGTATGCAATTGATATTGTGATTCATGGAAATAACTGTGTCGATAAATTGATACACACCACCATGATTCTTATTAATTTCATACTTATTGATGATTTATGATTAGACCAACATAAAGAAGGATTTAACGTACATTTTGTGCAGTATGTTATGCACTATTAAGTATTATGTGGGCTAAGTGGGAGAATGTTAGTTTTTCATTATTTTATTTATGTGACCCATTGTCATTTATTTTAATAGTAATTAATTAATTAATTAAAAAGAAAAGGGTCATGTCTCTTCTCAATAGATACTGTATCCTTTCTCTTTAATTAATTAATTGAATTATCCAAAATGGAGGGTCATGTCTCTTTCCAATAGCACTGTATCCTTTCACTTTAATCAATTAATTAAATTATCCTGAATCATATTGGTCAATAATCACCATGATGGATGGTGGTTAATAATGAATAATTAAAATAAATGTTGTGTCTCTTCCCAAAAGACTTATCTTTTCTCTTATAAATAAGAGAAGAGCCCTCTCTCTCCCTAGAAGAAAAAATGTATATTTTCTCTCCATCAGAAAATATAAAAAGAAATAAGGAGTGGAGAGAGAAATTCCATCTCTTCTGATTGAATTCTATGATCATGAATACATGTATGTATATCTCATTTATGAGTATGTGAAAATCATGAATTCAAAGATCTTGGTTATTATGAATTTTATGAATTTTGGGTCATGAAATTTGATTTTATAAATTTAAAAGAATTCTTACACGAGTGTTTTCCAAAGTTCAAAGGAAGACATTGACAAACAAAACCTATTATCTTGTATCCTTCAGAAGAAAAACTATTCTCACTTTTCAAATTAATCCTGGGAGGAAGGCGTGCCGATGACACTATCTTTAGAGTAAATCAATTTGCGGCTCTCTCTTCTACTCTTGAGATACAACACGTCCTTTTATCTTGATTATGCATGCAGCACAACAAATCGACAAAATTTTAAACTAATTGTGTCTTTAGTTGCCCAAAAGAAGAAGAAAATTTGATAGAGAAACTATAAGAATTGAAAATTGTTTCATCCCCTTTTCAAATTCATATTATCTTCTATTTATAATTGAAAAAAGAGATATAAATTAATAAATATTGTTTATGATTTATAGCTGTCAACGGAAGTTATTTTAATGCACAGTTTTATTTATTTATTTATATTTATTGTCATTTATGTTATATGTTATAACATTAAAAATTTATAATATTAACAAAGTAAATTTGATGCTGTTAAGTTCTATATATAACGCTGTTAAATATATCGTTATCATAGTAACACTATATTATTATTATTATTATCATTTTCAATAAATTATAATAAATAGGGGTGCAAACGAGCCGAACACGAGCGAGGCTTAGCTCGTGTTCGGCTCGTTTATATTTCGAGCTAAAAAAGTGTGTTCATGTTCGACTCATTTGCTTAGCGAGCCGAACACGAGCCGTTCACGAACAAAGAGTCGTTTTGACAACCCTAATCACGTAGTCATAAGACGTTAAGGATTGGGGCAAGATTTAAAACATCATTTGTATCTAATTTAATAATTTTTATTTTATTTTCTTGATTAATGCTTGTAGTCAATTAAATTTTTTAAAAATAGTACTCATTTAGTAGTATTTTGAGCCAAAACGAGCCTAACACGAACGAATAAATATTTATTCGTGTTGTTCGTATTTGGCTAATCCAAATGCATGATGGCAGAATTACCATCATAAAAGAATTTTTTTTAATTTAGTTTTTTTCACGTAAAGAAATTTTAAGAATAAATTTATTTCAATCAAATTTAAAATTAATTTTTTTGATATCTCCTTCCCTCAACATCTCTCTAAAAAATATTGTTGAATTCCAATGCTTTTTCCTCAGTTCTTGATGATAGGAATCTGTCAATTAATGACACATTTTTCATCACAAAATATTAATTTAAGGTCCACGGGGACAGCTGTAATTCTCTTAAACATGATTGTAATATTTATTATTAGGGCTGTCAAAACGGCTCGTTGTTCTCGAACAGTTCGTGTTTGGCTTGTTAAGAAGCTCGTACTCGACTCGTTCGCCAGTAGCCCCTCATTCAGGGGATTCCTGCAACTCAGTGGATTCCGGAGTAGTGCTATAACTTCAACTGAGGGGAGATGTGAAGATTTCTGATACCAAGATTCTCTCTTTCAAGCTGACTAAGACAACCTTGCGGTGTACCTTGTGGTACTGCAGCTAAGGCGTCTTTCTACGCGTTCTGGAGCCCTTTTTGTCGGGCAGTATATCAAACATGTAGGTCGTAGCCTCATGCGGTACTGGGGAGGAGTCCACTCCACGAAGCTGCAAATTCAGCCGTCCGTGTCCTTGACAGGTTGCGGTCTATCGCGTTTCTTCTTCGTTATTCTAAAAAGTCATAAGAAAGGTTGAGTAATCCTAGAATAACATCCCTGCATACGCAGCGCTGCGTGAGTCATGATTTCTGAGTCATACGAACAATAATATATTCTTCATTATTAACAATTTAGTTGACAGCTATAAACAAGGGAAGTTATCTGAGTCAAATTAATTCCCTTCTCTTCTCTTGGATCATTGATAATTAAAAATTAATTAGCCAGATATTAATCTAAGTTATCCAGATGGTATGGTCCGTCAGATTTGTTATTTGTAGCGCATGTCCTCTCCTCACCCTTTAATTGTCAAAAGACTTTATTCTTGGCAGCTAATGTTGGCTTAGAATTTAATATTGGGGATAAGTCTGATCAACTTGTAAAATATTTATAAATTACAATAAACTAAAAGTATTTAATGACAATTCGTAGCCTTTTTTTTTTTAAATAATGAATTAATTAAAATAATTAAATCGTTGTTTGCTGAAATAGAATAAAACTTTAATATATTGTTGGGGCATTTACATTTACATATGTATCATGTAATTCTTATGTATTAAATATTTAACTCTTAAAATTTCATATTCACACATAACACTAAAATAATTAAAATCTCATCGAAAATAGCATTTTGTTAATTTTTCATTTATGAAATACACATTTTCTTGTATAGATTTATGACGTTAGAGTGTTATAAGTATAAGTATCAAAATTTTAGGGGTTAGAAATATAAATAAAAGAAATGTGGTTGTAAATCAGAAATATTTCTGCACGAATGTTATGAAAATATGATGGACCACACGAAGAGGATTGATGTACGTACATTTATCATTATACTAATCGGTCTTCGAAGCTGACCGAACGAAAGACTGGCTGACCCAATGAACATCGCGTGATTGCATCGACGCTTACCCAATCAACAGAGAATTCCTTCAATATAGACACATTGACCGAAACTAGGATGTCTGTTAGATTACAGTAATACATCCTCTGCTTGTTGGAATAATACTTCCCGATAGCAGCGTGTCTTCACAACAGGTCCTCACAGAATACGCGGTCGAAGATCCTCAGATCATTTAGTTAGCCGAATGGCTCTTGGATGGCCGAATGTTATGAAATTATCAAAACCCCCATCCCTTTTTAAATTAAGAATTCCATCCATATCCCTTTGATCATAACCCTCCATTCCCTCTGCAGCTTCACCACCTTATATACCCACCACCTTGATCCACACCCTCTTCTCCTAATGGTCCACCTCATCCGAATGCTCCATCTTTCCTTCTCTCTCCTCCACCTCTATTTAATCTAAGCCCTCTATACATTTCATTAACTCCTCACCTTGATCCAAGCCATTTGTCTCGTCTTAATTCCCCTTCCCCCCCAAAACTCCCCACTACCCACTTCCTCCCTTTTCTTGCTATGACACCATCATTATCCTCATTCTTCATTTCATTGAATTTTTGAAATGCCCCTCTCCCTTCTCTTCTCCAAGGGCAAAACCAAAAAATCTACTCTATTCTCCCCTATTCCAAATCTGCAAAACCATCTTCTTGTTAGGTATGACTCATATACCAAGAAATTTGGAGTATCTTGAAATTGACAGGTGTGTCTTCTGGAATGAAAAAGAGTGTCTCTTGGTGTGAAGAGGTGCGTCTCTTTGATTAGTGGGTTGGGGGGAGTAAGGGCGTGTTTGTAAATTTATCTGTGGGTTTTATCTATAAATAGATGTGTAACTCTAAGAGTATGTAACTCCTCTGAAATAGTGAATTCGTCGCTCTACTCCCGAGGACGTAGGCATCTTTGTCGAACCTCGTTAAATCTCTGTGTTCTTCTGGTTTTGTGTCGATTCTTGTTTTTTTTCTTCGCTCTAAATTTCACAACAATTGATATCAGAGCGTCAGGTTCTAGGGTGGAGGAGATCAACACAGGAGGAAGGAAGATTTTTCGAGTGGTTTTGTGGTAGTTCGAGGCCAAGCGAAGTTCTGCGACGATTTGGCTCAGGAAACCCTGCGGTAGAAGAGGCTTCAGTGAGAAGCAGTTCGTCATTTTTCAGCGACAAAAAAGGCACAGAGGAGTTCACAAAGGAGCAATTCGCGCTTCTTCTTCGGTATTTTTCTCACGGGTCAACGGTAAATTTCTGGCAAGAGGATCGTTCGCAAGCAAGAAGAAGATCAGGCGCGAAGGAACATGCAGTGCAAGGAAGCGACCAGAACTTTGGTTTCACGCAGTCAATTTTGTAGTTTGCGGTTTCACGAGCAGGTGCGAAGCAGTAAGCGATAGCGGTGAATCGCGACATCGGGACAGGCATCTGCGAGGTTTCTGCCTGCAGAGGAGTGCGAAGCAGATGGTTAGTGCGGTAGTTTGCATGAACAGAGAGTTTGCGACATTCATCTTTTTGGTTCGCGAATTTTCTGGAAGCAAGAGGATTTACCTTTGGAAGCAGAAGGAAGAAAACTTATTTCCTTGAAGATAATTCCTTTAACGGACTGAAGAAACACCATAGTGAAAAAACAACTAGAGGTTTGCCAGTTTCATAGGTGGTGCTCGGCCAGTTGAGTCAATTTTGTCGCAGAAGGAGTTGCGACAAGTGGTGCTCGGCCAGCAGAGTTTGCAAGTTTGTCACAGGAGGAGTTGTGGCAGATGTAGTTGCGACAGGTGGTGCTTGGCCAACGGAGTTCGCAAGTTTGTCGCAGGTAGAGTTGGGGCAAGTAAAGTTGCGACGGGTGGTGCTCGGCCAGCGGAGTTCGCAAGTTTGTCGCATGAGGAGTTACGACAGGTGATACTCGGTTAACGGAGTTCACAAGTTTGTCGCAGAATGAGTTGCAGCATGTGCAGTTGTGAAAGGTGGTGCTCGGCTAGCGGAGTTCGCAAGTTTGTCGTAGGTAGAGTTGTGGCAGGTGCAGTTGTGACAGGTGGTGCTCGACCAGCAGGGTTTACAAGTTTGTCGCAGGAGGAGTTGTGGCAGGTGCAGTTGCAAAAGGTAGTGCTCGGCCAGCGGAGTTCCCAAGTTTGTCGCAGAAGGTGCAGTTGCAACATGTGGTGCTTGGCCAGGAAAGTTCGCAGATTTGTCGCGAGAGAAATTGTGGCAGGTGGAGTTCACAAATTTCACAGATTGTTCACAGGTTTGTCGCAGGAGAAATTGTGACAGGTGGAGTTTGGCTGGTGTCCGTAGTATTTCAGCCGAATTTTTGTGCGAATAGGAAATGTGTTTCGTGTGAAAAGTTTGATTCACAAAACATAGAAACTGCGTGAAAATTGCAACAAATTGACAGAGAAAATTTCTAGTTTATTTGAATTTATTTTTGGTGTGTTTTGTTTCAATACAAGATAGGAAAAGTTCACTGCAGGGTCAGGGTGAATTTCAAATGACAATGTCTGGTGCAAAATTTGAGATAATGAAGTCTGACAAACTAAAAACTTTGGATTGTGGCAAATAAGGGTGAAAAATTTGCTGACACAAAAAGGAAAATGCAGCAGGAAAGTTGACCAAGCTAGGTATTTCAATACTTGTGTTACTTGAATTTGTTGAATGTTTGCAGTTGCTAGTTGGCTTGATTGCCCAACCCACTTTGATGTAAGAAACTCTATGATGTATTTCTCCTAAGGGGCTGGATATTCGCAAGGTAGAGATTTTTCTCCTAAGGGACTGGATATTCGCTAAGGTGGAGAATTGTTAGGTATAACTCATATACCATGAAATTTAGAGTACCTTAAAATGGAGAGGTGTGTCTCCTGGAATGAAAAAGGGCGTCTCTTAGTGTGAAGAGGTGTGTCTATTGGATTAGCGGGTGATCCTGATTTTTATATGTAAGGATTTATGAAGTTGACACCACTACAATGCCAAAAGCTTGATCTTTATATGAAAAGTAAGTTGTGAAATATATATATAATTATAGACAATTAATAATGATATTCTACGCAAGTATACGTATTGTTATCAAGTAATAATGAACTTTCTATTTAAGTCCCAAATATCAATCCCATGGGGAATGTGTAAGTTAGAAATGATAAATTTTAACAGAAAATTTATAGAAAATCAAACGAAATCATTGTCACTAATTTCGAATGTCGAGATATTAACCAAACTAAAGATATTAACCAAACTAAATACAAACTAAATAACTTAACTATTAGCAAAACGGAAATGCAAATTTTGAATAATAACTACTAATCTACTAACTATGTTTATGTAATGAAGATTTCTTATGTGAAAAAATATCTTTCCCACTACAATGAACTTCTGATGAAATGAGATCAGATAAATGTTTATAATATGTATTGTGCCAAATAGAAGCAATTTTAATTTTCTACCCTGATACAGTGCATAGAAAATCATTGGTTAATTTTGGTTTAGTCCCTAAATCTGTGGCTAGGCTAGGATGATACCGGCTTCCACTCCTGAGTTCCCACTTCCCCTCCCCCGCAGGCCCTTCACCTGAAGACTAACTCTCGCTTTAGTTTTAAAACGCTAAGACCAAATTGAGGATTTTAGTATTCACCCTAAAGATTCTCCAATTCTACACCCAACAAAGAATATTTCCCTATTTATTTGCACTTAATTTCTCGAATGAATTTCTCTTTCATGAAATCAATTGTGACCCTCACTCTGTTATAGAACCCATACTCCATTTTCCGTATCATATGTTCATAACATATTTTAACAAATCAATTGATCAGATTGAAAAATAAATTAAGTTTGGAGTTGAAAAATCACACAATTTATTTTATATTTTAATTATGGCATATTCATTTTATCTCTTCATTTCACCATATCTCAGAGTAGGGGGAAAGATAGAGGGAACTACTCAGACTTCATGAGAAAGATACGACAAAACACAAATTTCATATATAAAAGAAAGTTCATACAACACTAAATAAACAAACAAACTTATCTGGAACTCTTTCTCAAAGCAAATCCTTTGTAGCCTTTTCTTAGAAATGCATGAAGAAGAACTCTCTCACTTTTCTCCTTCTCTAACACTCTTACAGAAAGTTTCACATTAAATCTCACCACAAAAACTCTTAACTATGAAAGCAAAATTACTAATTGACTCCAATATGGTGGTGGGATGAAGATGGACTATGAAAATGTAGTGTGATGGAACATTGTGGAGCGAAATAAATGAACGTAGAGGAGTCCGTTTTCTGATGAATTCAGTCCCAAATAAAGCCCAAGTTTGGTTCGCCAAGAGGTGCCTCCAAAAACTCTTAAAAAATCGTTTAAATACATGAAATCTTCTAGAAACGGGGTCTGAACCGCCTTTGGAGCCGTTGGCGCTAGTCTAGCGTCGTCAACGCTGAGTAAAATCCTCCTGCTTTCGGTTGTTATGCATCGTCTGCCTTGACCTTGACGTTGTCGACGCTGAGTATTTCCTCCAAAACGTTATTTTGACTCCAAATTTCATCCTTTTGTTTGGCTTCAAGTCCTAAAATTCAATAACCTGCAAGAAAACAAAAAAATACCTTCCATTAAAGTGCAATATCACTAAAAATGAGTATAAAATATGGGTCTAAAAATGCATATATTTTTGGTGTATCAAAATCCCCCAAAATTACATTTTACTTGTCCTCAAGTAACTTCTCCACTACATAAAAATATTACTTAAGGGTAAAAAATTTAACTTTTAGACTTCCATATTTTAGTTTTCTAAATATGTTCATAGTTTAACTTAAATTAACTTAAAAAAAATTCAAAACAATTCCAATTAATACTAAAGGTGTAAATATATTTAGTAATTAAGTCTAAGGTTTTTGATCCTCTATCTCTTTCAAGAAAAATTGCAATTTATTATGTTAAAGTCACTTAGGAAATTCATATGCAAATGAACTTCATAAAACTTTATTAATAATTAAGTTAATATTCAAATCAAAAGTTTAAAAAATGTATCCAAGTCTTTTTCTTTAAATTGATTCAAGTGAAGCCAATTTTTAATTAATCATCTCCTCATGCTTCTCCCCACATCTTTTCTTTTTATTTTCTTTTTATTTTCTCTTTGTGAGGATTTTTTTCTTTTCTTTTTCTTTTCTTTTTGTGAGGATTACTATATTTGGATAGCCTTTAATGATTTTGAACTTCACTATTCTCTTCATAAAGTTAAAAATTTTTTACATTTCTTCACTTAACAAATTTATATTAACTTAAAAATTTCATAAAGTTTAATTCTTTTCTTTTTACATGAATCTTTTAAGTTTTTTCTAATATTTCAAAATACAAATTTTCTTTACTAAAAATAGAAAAACATAGTCTTATTCTCTTTTTCAAAATATCTTAGCCCCTAGAACTAACATTTATTATTGAAAATTTTTACTTAAATTTTCTATATATTTAAAAACATAAATATAGTTATCTAGAGTTAACCCTTAATACCAATGGTCATGTTAGCTTTAAAATTTTAAAAATTTAGTTAAGTGAGGACAAATAATCTTAAGTTCTCTCTCTCTTTCTAAAAATGATTTTTCTTCTTCCCCTCAAACTTAAATTTTTAAAAGAATTTTTTTTACAAGAAGATGAAGAGCTTTAAAAATGAAGGGCAAAAGAAAGCATTAAATACATAAAAAAATTCATACCTGTTGGAAATTCTGATTTTTGAATATAAATTTTGAAATACTTCAGGTGCTAATATGAAAACTACAAGACTAAAAACATTAAATTGCACATAATACATATAAAATTTGCTGACAAAGAGCTAATCACAATACATACAAAGTGTTGAAAATAACAACAAGACTAAACTAAATTCTAAAAATGAAAATAATTTTCACAATACAGTTTCACATAACATAACAACAGAGTCTCAACAATAACATAACACAAACAATAAAATCACACAGTACAAACACATTTAAACAAACAAACAAAAAAATCATCAGTCATCATCTTCCTTATCATCAACATCTAACTTCTACTGTTATCATTGACATCTAACTTCTGTTGTTGATATAGAGTATAAGTAGGGTGAACAGGGAACTGAACTGTATGGTTACCCCCTCAGGTATCTCACTAAAGCATCATCATAAGCACCATCATACTCAAATTTCTGACGAATCAGATCATCAATGTGAGCATTTCTGGCCTCCATATTCTGCATCATATGATCCATCCTCAAAATATCTCTCTACTGAATCATTATCTGGTCCAAAAACTCCCTGTTGCTGGGGTCACTTGAAGTAGACTCACTAAAAGTAGGGGTTCTATAAGTAGAAGGAATATCCCTGGCCCGTCTTCCAGATCTCCAATCAACATGGGACTCATAAGTCTTGATGTTGGCAGACCCAATCGGTCTCTGAGGCTCAATCCTCTCCTCACTAGTCAGAAAAGAAATAACTTCATCTAAGGCTTGATCTGTAACAGAAAACGAATGGTATTGGCATCTATAAACATCTTATAATTGATAAAACTTATTGATTTTTCTTGGAGTAAACTCCACCCTTTTTCCTCGAACATTTTTCCTCGAACAAAAACGAACAAAAAAAAATCATCAGAAGCTTTAGGAAGGTTGGCATAAAATTCCATCACAATCCCAACTATCGCATTGGTAGCAAAATAGCAGAAGTTTTTCCACTACCGAGCGCTAATCAATCGTTCAACTTCTCATCCCGGATTTTTAAAACCTTGGTCCTGAATCACTTTTTTATTTTCTTGAAGACTATGAAATCAAGCACTGACTCTAAATCTAATAAACCTTTGCTCGTCATATTCTACTTTCCTTTTACTCGATCTAGGTGTCATAGGAAATCTAGAAAAAAAAATTAAAAAATCTGAATAAATCCTAAAATTCTAAAAATCAAAATGTAAATCACTTTAAACTTAAATCCACTAAGTAAGAGTTATTCACCAAAGCATTATCTCAAAATCTCTCAAAAAAATTTCAAAATTTTGGATCTAGTCAATGTGAGAAAAATCTTTGGTGAAAATAATCTTTGGTGAAAATAAAAAAAACTTTGGTGAAAATAAAAAAAATTTACTTTAAATTGTAGCTCTTACCTAGAGAAGATGAAATCTGAAGTTCCTTTCCCTCTAAATTGCCTCAAATTCGCACAAAATCAAGCCCTACGTGCAAAACCGAAGGTTGAAGGTGACTTAAGGGGTAAAAATAGAGGTTTGCGGTGAAAATCGTGAATTAAAGGGTTAATTCGTCACTCTCGGATCGAAGGCGCCGTCGACGCCCATGCCAGCGTCGTCGGTGCTGAAGGACCGAAATTCACTATTTTGATTGAAATTCACTATTTTGATTTTCAATATTTTGATTTTCAAATTTTCAATTTTCTCCAAAGTTTTTATTATTTTTAAACACAAATTTTTATCTAAATTCATAAATACACATTTCACAAACAATCATTTTCAAATACAACAACAAACTATATTTTATATATGAAAATACACTTTTTACAAACGCATTTCACAAATCACAAATTCACACCTATTCAGCAAACCAATTATAAATCAACGTCAAAATCAAGCCACAACACTAAACGCTGACCCAAAACTATACACATAATCAAAGTTCAGAATTCTAAAGCAAAAATAAACCAAATCAAACCTAACCAAATCCACACAATTACACTTAACACATAAACACTTTTAAGCAATTAGAGAATTCACAATCTTCAATCATTCAGTCTCATCTTTAGTGTTTTCACCTCCTCTAATATCTCCCATAGATTGGTAATGAACATATAGGTTGTAGAAGGATTGGTACGGGAATTGATCTGTCTAATTTTCTTTGATCCACCTCTTTTCCTTAAACATCCAAACTAATTCTGCAAAAATTTCAGTGTGATCAAAATTCTCTTTCATTCTCCAATCTAAGTGATCAAAAAGGTACTTTAGATCTCCCACTGCATTAATACTCTAAAGTTCTCTTTCAATTTTCTTCAATTTCTTCTCTAAAGCAAGTGACCTGTTGGTGGCATTAATGGAGTTGAAGCATGTGAAGAATGAACTATAATAACATTTAGTGCTTCATTTCCATTACCAACATACTGATCATCAATAGGATTCATGTGCTCCCACGGTAGTAAAACTTTTTCCCAACTTTCATATAGCACTTGGATTGACTGCAAATCAGAAAAATTGTAGAAGCATGCCCAAGTCCATAAATTGACCCATTCATAATGATTCCCATCCCAGATTTAAATATAATTGAACCTATATCAATATGTTATCCATTTGAATACAGTAGTTTAAAATAGCACTCTCCTTGGTGACTCTACTGATCTTCATAGTAGGGAGTAATTTTGCACAAATAAAGAAATACCACTGCTTTGAAATTGGATTAAGTGATGAAGCAGGAAAACTAATATATCCTTCATCTCGCACTTCTCACATATCACTTTCATCCATCAGAAAATTATAATTATCTTACAGCAAATCTCGCGTGGGAATGAAATTTGCATAATGACAGGTTGGAACATTTTTATCATATACAATTCATTAATCCTCATAGGAGTATATGGTACAGCCTTACTTCGTACGAAAATAACTCCTTAGGTAATTTCATGTAGATTTGCATAGAACTCCTTCACTACAGGTACAACAATCGCAGCGGTAGTGTAACACAGAACTTTTCATCGCCTTTGCTGAATAATTTTGTCAACCAGAGCACTTGGATTGATCAACCCATGATTAAAAAATTATATTTCCTTGATCAATCTCTTCTTCATAATAACTTTATCCTATAATTTCTGCGCGTCAAAACTAATAAATTTTCTTTAATTGAAAACTCCATACCTTAAAGTATTTCTGGAATTGGAAGTCATTGAATCTGAAAAAAGAAAGTTTCTAGGCGTCCTAGGCAGTTTTTATGACTTTAAAAACACCTCCCATCGGTTATTATGGAGCGAAATCCCGCCAAAGTCCGCCAAAAGTCTTAGGGACCGTCCAACCGCTCTCGGTGCCGCCGACGCTCCCAATGGGCGCTGCCGGCACTGAGATCTATTTTCTTGGGCACCGTCGACGCTCATTCTGGTGTCGTCGGTGCCAGTGGCCAAATTTTTGTGATTTTCATTTTTCGTTCAATTAGATTCCAACATTTCTTCCAATACAAATATTAGACTTAAATTATAATAAATGCAATTATGTAGGATTATTATCTATTAATTTATAAGACACTTAACAAACTAAATAGTAATACATAAACATATAAGTATGGGTTGTCTCTCACAAAGCGCTTGATTTAACGTCGTCAGCCTGACATACCATTTGTTTAGTTGGGTTGACTTAACATTAAAACTTCTTTAAATTGAGGTATTTGTCCTTCATAATAATGTTTCAAATGATGCTTTTTTAAATGTAGCACAAATCTTAAGAAAACTAGCAAGATGTAAGTTAGGATCTTCAGTAGGTGATCCTCCAAACTAATTATTTTGTACTATTTGAATAATAGCAGGTTTAAGCTCAATTGAATTAGTAGCAACATCAGGATCTTGAATATTCAAGTAAAGTTCATCTGCTATCAAATTCTGCCATATTTTTATTTTCTCTTTATAGATTTTTACGTTATCATATGCTTCATTTCTAATCTCCATCATTTATAATCTCTTCAAGTTCATTGAGTAGCAATAGTCTTTTCTACCAACATCTATTAAATTAAAATTAAATTTCTTAATAGTCCAAAATGTTTTATGCTCTAATTCTAATCTCCAAATATCAGTCTGTATGGGAACATTCCTATAGGAGTCTTATAAGAAGTTCTATATGCTCATAATGCAGCATCAAGTATAGCAGACCAATCCAATTTATATGGATTTATAGCTTTTTCTAACAACTTTTTCTAAAATGCGCACGATTTAATATTTCTGCTAGACCACTAGTATGAGGATGATAAGCAGTAGAGAATCTATGCATAATATCATACTTCTTAATTAATTTTTTGATTCTCTTATTCCTGAAATGAGATCCTCTATCAGTAATAATTACTCTCAGAATTCCATATCTTGTAAAAATATTTTTAATTAAAAATTTAGAAACACTCCGAGCATCACATCTAGGTACAACAATAGCTTCAATCCATTTGGACATAATCAACAACAAGTGATATATATATAAGTTTCCAAATGAATGCATAAATGGTCCCATAAAATCTAATCCCCACACATCAAAAATTTCAATCTCCAAAGTGTAATTTAGAGACATTTCATTTCTTCTAGATATATTTCCTACACGTTGACACCTATTGCATGTTTTAATATATTCATTAACATCTTTAAAAATAATAGGCCAATAAAATTCAGCTTGTAAAATTTTATATGCAGTTCTATTTGTTCTGAAATGTCCTCCAAATTCAGAATCATGACATCTTTTAATTATCTGTTGAGTTTCTTCATAAGACACACATCTTCTAAAAATTAGATTTTTACATTGTTTATATAAATATGGATCATCCAAAAAATAGTCTTTTGAATTTTATATAAACTTCTTTAATTGTGAATTTTTTATATCAGGTGGTAGAACATCACTTACAATATAATTTACTATATCAGCATATCACAGTACATCCATTTCATCAATACTATATAATTGTTCATTAGTGAAATTCTCTAAAATTTCATTTGCAAAATTAGTTAATATTTCTATTTCTATTATAGATAAATGAGCAGCTATTTGATTATCATTTCCCTTTCTATCAATCACGGTAAAATCAAATTCCTGCAATAGAAGTATCTATCTAATTAATCTTGGTTTAACATCCTTCTTTTGCATTAAATATTTACTAGCAGAATGATCTGCATGCACTATACATTTAGTTCCAATTAAATAAATTCTAAATTTATCAAAGGCATAAACAATAGCTAATAACTCTTTTCAGTAGTTGTATAATTAATTTGAGCTTCATTTAGAGTACTAGCATAATATATAACTTTAAAAACTTTATCGTGCTTTTGTCCCAATACTACCCTAATAACGTAATCACTAGCATCACACATTATTTCAAATGGTTTCTCCCAATCATGTGGTACTATTATATGTGCTATGACTAATTTTTTCTTTAATAACTCAAATGTTTCTATGCATTCTTCATTAAAATTAAATTTTGTATCTTTTTCTAAAAGTTGGTATAGAGGCTTAATTATTTTTGAAAATTTTTTTATGTAGCGCCTATAAAAACCAGCATGTTCTAGAAAACTTCTCACCCCTTTAGCACTAGTTGGCGGGGGTAATTTTTCTATAACTTGGATTTTTACAGGATCTACCTCCATGTCTTATTCTAGAAATTTTATGCCCGAGAACGATACCGCCTGGTGATCGAACTCTCTCCTGCATCCATAAATTGACATTTTTTTCCAATTTAATACTAAATTAACTTTTTACATACTTCCAAAACTTTTTCTAAATTATTAAGGCATAATTCAAATGAAGTCCCAAATACAAAAAAATTGTCCATAAATACTTCCATTCAATGTTCAATAAAATTACTAAAAATTGACATCATACATCTTTGAAATATTGCAGGTATATTGCATAGTCCAAAAGGCATTCTACGAAAAACAAATGTTCCATATGGGCTTGTAAACATTGTTTTCGCTTGATCCTCTAGAGCAATTGAAATTTGGTGATAATCGGTATATCCATCTAAAAAGCAATAATACTTTAATACTTATTCCT